>NW_008348078.1:1259613-1260362 GCF_000622305.1 Nannospalax galili
TACTTCTGCCCTGGTTTTTGTTATTTCTTCTTGTCTGCTGGGTTTGGGTTTCATTTGTTGTTGCTTTTCAAGTGTCTTGTGTTGCAATGTTAAGTCATTTATTTGTGTTCTTTCCGATTTTTTGATGTAGGCACTTAGAGCTATAAACTTCCTTCTAAGGACAGCTTTCAGCGTGTCCCAGATGTTTTGTTGTGTTGTATTATCCTTTTCACTTAGTTCCAGGAATACTTTCATTTCTTTCTTAATTTTTCTTTTGACCCATTCATCATTCAGGAGTGTGCTGTTTAATCTCCATGTATTCATGTGGTGATTAGGGCCTCTTCCAGTGTTGATTGTAAGCTTTATTGCATTGTGGTCTGATAGAATGCATGGAATGATTTCAATCTTATTGTATTTGTTGAGGTTTGTTTTGTGCCCCTGTATATGGTCCATTTTGGAAAAGGTTCTAAGGTTTGGGGTGCTGAGTAGAAAGTATGTCTTTTGGTGCTTGGGTGGAATACTTGGTAGATGTCTGTTAAGTCCATTTGATATATGGTATTGTTTAATTCAGATGTCTCCCTGTTAACTCTCTTCCCTGTTGACCTATCTAATGGGGACAGTGAGGTATTAAAGTCCCCTACTATTAATGAGTTGGTGTTAATCTGGGTCTTAAAGTCCTGTAGTATTGTTTTTATGAAGTTGTGTGCACCAGAGTTTGATGAATATATGTTCGTCATTGTAATATCTTCTTGATTCATTGTTCCTTTGAT
>NW_008348078.1:1260775-1289506 GCF_000622305.1 Nannospalax galili
TGAATTCCTTCAGCCTATTTATGTCATGGAAGATTTTTCTTTCCCCTTAGACTATAATAGACATTTTGGCTGGGTGTAGTGATCTGGTTTGGCATCTGTGGTCATTTAAAACTGGGAATACTTTGAAGTCCAGGCTCTTCTGGCTTTCACAGTTTGCATTGAAAAGTCAGCTGTTTCTCTTTTACAGCTTTCAGTATTCTCTCTTTTCTGTATGTTTAGTGTTTTTACTATGATGGGCTGTGGAGAGTTTCTTTTCTGGTCCTGTCTGTGTGGTGTTCTGTATGCTTCTTGTATTTGTATGGGCATGTCTTTCTTTAAGTTTGGGAAATTTTCTTCCTCGATTCTGTTGAAGATCTGGTCCATGCTATTGTCTTGGGATTCTTCTCCTCCCTGTATGCCTATGATTCGTGAGTTTGATCTTTTTATGGTGTCACACAATTCCTGCATATTCTATTCTTGTGATTTCTTAAACTTTTCATAATATTTGCTTGAGTGGTCCAGTTCGTCCACTTTATCTTCCAGTCTTGATACTCTGTTTTCCATTTCATTCATCCTATTGGTGAGGCTTTCTCCTGTCATTTCTAATTGGCTTACTGAGTGTTTCACTTCCTTCTTCATTTCAGCCTGAGTAGTCTTCAATATTTCTAGCTCTTTTCTGAATTCATTCTAGTTTATCCCTGTCTTCCTTCAGTTCTTTGATTTCTTTGTTTGCGTGTTCTTTAAATTCCCTGAATTCTCTTATCATGTTTATAAGTGTTCTTTTGAGTTCTGTGTCCTGCATTATCTCTAGGGGATTCTCATTGTGCTCCTCTAGAGGATTATTGGTATTTGGTGGGGATATGTTATTTTGGTTTTTCATGTTATTATTTTTTCTCTGTGATTTTGACCTGTGAATTTCTTTTGTAGTTTCTGATTCTTGTGTGAGACTCAAGCCTTCAAGTTTAGGTCTGCTTCTTTTTGTAAACTTTATGTGCCTTTGTGGTTCCCGTGAAAACAGCCAGATGCCACAGCCAGCATCTGTCATCCTACACTCCTATGTTTAGATGGGAGACAAAAACAGGAGACAGACACAGAAATAGCCATCCTGGTTATGCTGTGCACTATCAGGAACAAGATGGGGCTGGAGAGGCTTCTCAGTGGTTAGGGCTCTGGCTGCTCTTGCAGAGGACCGGGTTTGGTTCCTAGCACCCATATAATGGGTAAAAACTGTCTGTGACTCCTGTTGCCGGGATCCAACCCCATTTTCTAACTCCGTGGCTATTGCATGACATTGGAGAACTTACATACATGCAGACAATACAGTTATACACATAAAGTAAAAATAATAATAAAATAAAGAAGAAGAGAAATCCTACATGAACAAGGTCGCATGCAAGAACCAACTCCTGAAAATTCTAAAAGTTGTCCTCTGACTTTTATACATGTGTAGCATGCATGAGTGTACGTACATGCACACATGTACACAAAATATTTTAAGAATGCTGTTTCCTTTCTCTGTATCTTCATGTTTTATATTTTATTCCCACTTTTATCCTTTGACCTTTTCTTTCTCTCTTTTTTTTTCACAGTATCTCTATAGTCCATGATGACATTGAACTCATGGCAGTCTACCTGCCTGACCCTCCCAAGTGCCGATGTTATAGGTATTAGCCATCATACCTGCATTCCTTAATATTTATAGTCCTTTTAATATTCTCTTATCTTGTGTACCTTTCTTCTTTACAGTAAAGGAAAAATAAACTTCACCATGCCCTGGGACCAGTCCTAGATTTGTATTACTTGACAAAATCTTGTGAACATGGAACATAGTCTAGATGTGGAATTCCCCCCAAATAGTTGAAAACGATGCATCCATTACTACAAGATATGTTGTTACCTTACTGGGGGTAAAAAAAAAGGGGGGGGATTTAAGGGAGTAGATAAAGAATTTAGTTTAGAAACTTTAGGAATGAGAGCTGGTGAGATGTCTTAGTGCTTGCCTCCAGGCTTGGTAACCTGAGTTTGATTCTGGGACCCACATGGGAGTAAAATGGAAAAACCAACTCCTGCAAGTTGTCTTCTGACCTTCACACATGTGCTGCAGCATGCCTACGCCACTGCACACACATGCACACACGCATACCCCACTACACACACACACACACACACACACACACACACATACACTATTTTTTAAAGAATGAGCATTCTTTTGCTTTTTTATTTAAATTAACAGCTGAAAGATAATTGGGTGTTAGGTAATGAGCAGAGGAAAGTGAATTGCTCACTGAAGAGAAGAGATTGATTTTGAACATTGCCAGAGAGGCCTGAGAAGTGAGAATGTCCAGGACACCCAGGCCTCCAGGAGAGCCTAGTCCAGCAGACAGCAGCAGCCACATGCGCCACATTTGGGAGCTGCAGCAGTTGCTTACTGACTCTAAAGTTTTCTCTTTGAAAGGTATCTTTAGCTTCCAGATAAAAGTTGTTAGGGAAGACAGGTGTGTGGAGCATGACTCCAGCAGAAACAGATAACAGAAGTGGCCACCAGAGAAGTCCAGGTCCAATGAGAGTGGCAGAGTTCTGAGTCTCATGTGGCCCCACTGGGCATGGAGCACAGTTTGTGTTCCTAGGGTGCATGATGACTTGGTAATAGACTGGACACATGTGGCAGTCACAAAGAAGCAAATAGAACAATATCTCCAGCTGAAGCTATTTGAGGCTGATAGGCCATTACTATGATGAGAGGAACTAGAGAGAACAGGCTTGGACAGGAGCCAGCAGTTCACTCTGGAACCTGCATCGTTTGGCATTCTCATGAAGAACAGGTATCAGGTGGGAAAGTCAGACTTAGAATTGTGTGTTTTTCTAGAAAGAATCTCATGTGTTCCAGGCTGACCTTGAACTTACTATGTATCTAAGAATGATTTTATCCTCCTGCCTCCATCCCTCACATTCTAGAATTACAGGACTGTGTCACCACTCCCAGCTTAGAGGATTTTACATGCAAAGGATTTTATTTCATTAGTGTATGTACATGATGGGTGTGGAGATGATTCTCTCCTTACCCCTTTATGTGGGCTCTGGGCATCAAGCTTAGGACACCAAGCTTACACAGCAAGCACCCACTGAGCCATCCTGACAGCCCCAGAGAAGGACTTTAGGTTGGAGATAAACATTTAGGGTTATCTTGTCAGTATGTATCTTTGTATGTACATTCACCTATTTGCTGATTTGGGCAGATTCTGTGTTTTCAATGTGGTTAAGCTCCAATGTTACTAGTGGGTGTGTGATGGCAGACAAACCCCCACCCCTTCACAGGCAGCCTGCCCTACTCATTCTAGGCTTCGGCTCCTGCTCTCTCCTCTGATATCCTTCCAGTAGTACCCTTTAACAGCCATTGTCTAAGGTCAGGGTGATGAAGACTACTTCCAAGAAATAGGGACAAAGAAGAAAGGTTCTTATTTAAAATTCTCTTGTCTTGAAGAGCACATAGAAGAGGGGCTGTTCAGAAGCTGAGGATGCCTCATTAGTGATACCAGAGAAGGCCCGAGGGTCTTTTGGGTGCTCAGAGTGGGAATTCATCAGTGGTAATATACAACTGCTTATACTGCTGAAAACAAGCTTAATAAGCCAGTGTTTACCAGGCATGGTAGGACATACCTGTAAACCCAGCACTCTGTAGGCTAAACCAGGATGATTGTGAGTTTAAGAACATCCAAGGCTACATAGTGTGTCAAAATAATTAGGAGATGGGGATAGAGTTCAGTGGTAGAGTGCTTGCCTAGTATCTGTGTGGCATTGGGGTTGATCCTCAATACTGCAAAAAAGAAAGGCTCGGGGGGTGGGTAGCCAGCACCAACAACTTGTGCTTTGGATTTGCTGGAGTTCTGGGTCATTGTGTCAACAGATGAAGAGGATGCTGAAAGTTGAAGCCAGCTCAGCACACAGGTGGGAAGACAGACAAGCTTTGACAGCAAATTTTTGTTGAAGTATATGGGGATATCCAAATTCAATGTAATAAAGAATCACAGTACGGGCCTTCTGTGTTTTGTTTCCAAATGGTTCCTCTAGCTCTAGATCCCATGTTTCTTTTTTTTTATTTATTTATTTTATTTTATTTTATTTTATTTTATTTGCCTTTTTGAGACAGGGCCTCGCTGTAGCCCCAGCTGGCCTGGAACTCACTATGTAGACCAGGCTGGCCTCAAACTCACAGAGGTCTACCTTCCTCTGCCTCCCAAGTGCTGGGACTAAAGGCACGTGCTACCATGCCTGGCCCATGTTTCTTTTTAAATGCACTGAGGTAGAGGCAGGCTATTTGATGGGAAAAACAAAAAGTCTGGAATTAGACTGGTCTGGGTACAATGCTGACTCAACACTTAGCAGGGAGACCTGGGGCAAGGGATTGTGAGATTGGGGTGCACAAAGTCTTAAAATTGTAAAATGCTGAACAACATTGCTAAAATAATAGAAATTCAAGATAAGCAGAGACAAGGCAGCACCATTACTCATCAGCCTTCGGTGTTTGCATGGAGTCTGTTGCCCAGCCCTCGGGAAGTATCCTGGAGGTTGATTTTTACCTCTATGCTTTGGCAGCTTCCAATCAACTAGGACTTGATGCTCATTACTTTAGAAAGTAAACATCTAAATGAGTATGTGCAATGTGAGCATCTTTGACATAAACATCCTGTAGAAAGCGGCCCTAATGTTGTGTCTAGTTTATGTGGGGCTAGTGATTGTAGCTGGTAGATTTCTTTGTTCATGACACTAAAAGATAAAGACATCCCAGACACCTGGCAGTGAAAACGACCCGGTATTAAAGTAGGATGAGGAACGTGAACTAGTGGATGTGGATGTGATCACTGGAGGCACTGCTTTGCTGTGTGCTTGGCAGTGGAAGTGGAGAAAGGCCAGTATATCAAGCTGGTTCCATCCCTTTTGTAAAGAAGGTAGTTGACTTTCTAAGGCCCATGCCCAGCTTTTACTGCTGTCATATCTAATTGACATCTCTACTGTCTCCATTCTTTGCCAGTTTTATGCTCCCATTCCTGCTTACTATGAAGGGTAAAATCATCAGAACTTATGGAATGATAGAGCTATTGCTTATACTATGTGCATAGTACATCTGTGTACATCGATGCAGAAATCGAACCCTGACTGGATGAACACTTAAGAGAATCTGTCTTACCTTCCTCCCTTTAAAAAGCTTTATTGATATGAAATTCATAACCCATGCAATTCATTTATGTAAAGTAAAAATTTTAATGAGTTATATTATGTTTTCAGAGTTTCACAATAATAGCCATTATCTAACACTAGAACATTTGAATGTAATATTTTTATTGATTCTTTGAGAATTTCATTCACGGATACAATGAATTTTTAATGGATTTACCATTCACCCCCCAACTTCCCTAACTCCTTTTCTGCCATTCTTTTTTTAATCTCTAGAAGTTCAGTTAGATGCTTTACATCTTCTGTAGGGCACAGATGAAGACACACTGGGGCTGTAAAAGAGTATTTAAAAATAATAGAAAACCTCTTGGTGTCTGGGAATAGGAAAGCTCCAATGTCAGGGCCTGGGTACCCAGGACCACATACAGAGCCAAGACCTTAGCTGACCATCAAGGGAGGTGGGAAGTCCATCCTTGAGAATCAATCCTCCCAAGACTAGAAACTGCAAATGACAGAAACCTCCCTGTCCCTATCATGAGTCTAACACAGCCAAAGCCACTGCATGCCCAACTTGTGAACTCAGTGGAGGAGGCCATGGGGAATGCAGCCACCCAGAGAAGGCAGAAACTGCTACCCCCATCCTCCAGTCTGCTCTACCATCAGCCTACCACCAAAGGATGTGGAACCATGGCTCATGGTTGGGGACCACATTTCCAAATAACAGGATGGGATCACAACTCTGGCTCATGGAGGGAACCACAACTCCAGCTCAGAAGAGGAGACCACAGCTCCAGTTCACAGGCATGGACCACAGCTGCAGGTTTATGGGAGGGGACCACAGCTCCAGATCACAGGAGGGGACCAGAACTCTCATGGGAGGGGACCACAGCTTCAGCTCACAGAAAGGGGCCACAGCTCCAGGTTTATGGGAGGGATCACAGCTCTAGCTCACAGGACACTGGAACATTTTGAGATCTCAAAGAGAAACCTCATGACATTTGTCTTCCAACTTCCCATTCTTCCCAGCCCGTGACAACAATTTGTCTACCAGCTTTATTTCTACACATTTGCCTATTCTGGACATAACCTATAAATAGACTTCCACAACATGTTTTTTTGTCTTCTTTCACTTAATATGATGCTTTCCATTTTGTATTCCTGTTCTCATGTGCATATCATTTTGGTTCAGTAACAACTCATTTTACAGATATACTTTATTTTGTTTATGTTTATTAGTTTATACACATTTTTATTAATGTGAATGCTATTGAGAATATTTGTGTATAAGTTTTTGGTTTACACATTTTGAGTTCTCTTAGGTCTATGCCTAGGAATGGAAGCGCTGGGTCATATGGTAACTCTATATAATCTGTTGAGAAACTGCCAAATTGCTTTGCAGTAAGAGCATACCACTTCCCGTCCCTACTAGCAGTGTCTGAAAGCTCTAGCTTCTTTATATCCCCAAAATCTGTGGTCTGCCTTTCAATTAGAATCTGATGAGTGCTGTTGAGCTTTCTGTTCTTACCTGTGCACACTAATCGTTTGTATGTCTTCCTTGCTGAAAAGTTGTTCAAGTCCTTTGACCATTTTGTTGTGAGTTGTAAAAGTTCTGTATATATTCTAAATAAGTCGCTCATCAGGTATGTGATTTGCAAATATATTCCTGTTTGTGTGGTATTTCACATTTGATAGTGAACTTCGAAATACAGAGATTTATAGTTTTGATTAAGTCCAGTTCATCTTACTGTCATTATAATTGCTGCTTATGCTTTTGGAACTGTATCTAAGAAATCATTGTCTGAGCCAAGTTATGACAACTTCTCAGAGCTTCCTAATTTTTTATCTTACATTTATATTTGTGATCAATTTTCAATTAAATTGTGTAGATGGTCCCAGATTTGACCCTCCCTGTAGATAAGGATTATGGTTACTAGGCTATTGTTGGCATTTCAAATATCATAATTAATATGTATATCCCTTAAATATATTTTATTTCAACATATCTTCCTGGCAATTATTGCATTTTGTACTGTTAAATCCTCATGTGCATATCATTTCTTCCCCTCTAGGTTTATAAGATAGATTGGTTTTCTATGCCCCCCCTTGCTTTTTATCATTTTATAGATCCAGGGACAGGTTACAGCTGATTAAAACAATTTCCGAGTAGAATCGGAGAATGCATGTAAATTCAAGCCAGTGTCTTCAAGCCAATTTGACATTTGATTCTCTCTTTTAAAAAATAAGCCAGGTGTGGTGGTGCACACCTTTAATTCCAGCACTTGGGAGACAGATCTTTATGAGTTTGAGGCCAGCCTGGTCTACATAGTGAGTTCCAGGCCATCTGGGGCTACAGGGAAACCCTGTCTCAAAAAGACAAAAAAAAATTATTATTTTTATTCTTATGTGAATGAGAGTATTGCCTACATGTATATAAATGCACCCATGTCATGCAATGTCCAGAGAGGTCAGAAGAGGGCATCAGATCCCCTGGAACTGGAGTTACAGACAGTTGTTAGCCACCATGTGGGTACTGGGAATCAAACCTGGGTCCTCTGCTGGAGCAGCCAGTGCTCTTAACCACTGAGCCATCTCTCCAGCCCCTTTCATTTGAACTTACAGATGATACAGAAATAGCCATGGACACTTTTGTATTATTTTCCTATGTGATACACCAATGGTAGGCTTTTTAAAGTTTTGTTTTGTTTTGTTTTTAACCTGTTTCCTTTGGCTTTTTTAGCAGAGAGACTGGGAAACTAAAGTATTTTGGCATGAGCCTGCTGGTCAATTCTAACTGGCTATCAGCTAATAGTATGTGAGCAGTGGTAGAGCCTGGGAGGGGGACACAGAGTGACCCTAAGCCCAGCAAGGGGCCAGTAAAGGGGCTGACAGGCTGCTCTCAGGGATCTGCAGTCTGGTAGCTCTCACCTGGAAACGTCCCTAGAAAACAGTCTCTGGGTCCCTATACTAAGGCTTTTTGGTGCTGGCAGTCAGGACTTTGTGATCCTGTGAGAGACCCCCTCACAGGAGCTATCGAGGAATACAGAACATGGTCCCTCTGGTTCTCCCCTTGGGAGGCTGTAAGGACTCACCCCCAGATTGCCAGGCAAAGTGGCTTCAGTCAGACACTTTTCAAGTGAATCACCCCAAATTCCATGAGTAGGACCATGAGAAGGAAGTCCATTTTTTAACTCGGCCATTTGTTTTCATTTTTTTGTTTTTTGAGTCCTTTGTATATTCTGGATATTTATCCTCTGTCAGATGAATAGCTGGTAAAGATTTTCTCCCACTCTGTAAGATTTCTCCTCACCCATTTGCTTGTTTCCTTTACTTTACAGAAACTTTTTGTTTAATGAAGTCCCATTTGTCCATTGTTGCCCTTAATTCCTGAGCAGCTTGTGTTGAAAGTCTCTTCTGCACGTATATCTTGTGGGGTACTGCATATGTTTTCTTCTAATTTCAGCGTTTCAGGCTCCACATCGAGGTCTTTGATTGATTTGGAGTTGACTTTTGTGCAGGGTGATAAGTATGGGTCTAATTTCATTCTTGTACATGGGGGAGTCAGTTTTGCCAGTACCATTTGCTAAAGAGGCTGTCTTTCCTCCAGTGTGTGTTCTTGGCACCTTTGTCAAATATGAGGTGGCTGGAATTGCGTCCACTCATGTTTGTGTCTTCTGTTTTGTTTCTTTGATCTACAAATCTGTGTTTGTATCAATTCCATGCTGTTTTTATGACTGCAGCTCTGTAATACAGGTTGAGGTCCCCCCAGCTCTCAGTGCTCAGGATTGTTTTAGCTATCCGGGGTCTTTTGTGATGTCACATAAATTTTAACATTTTCTTTCTATTTCTTGAAAGAATGTCATGGAAATTGTGATTGGGATTGCATTGAATCTGTAAATTGCTTTTGGTAGGATGGTTATTTTCACTATATTGATTTCACCAATCCATGAGCACGGGAGGTCTTTCCATCTCCTTGTGTCCCCTCAGTTTCTTTCGCCAATGATTTAAAGTTTTCATTGATTAAGCCTTCAATGTCTTTGGTTAGGTTTATCCCTAAATATTTTTTGAGACTATTGTAAATGAAAAATATATCCCAGAACTCTTTCTCTGATTGCTTGTTCTTTGAATATATGAAGGTTACTGGGGTTTCTTTTTATTCGATTTTATAACCTGCCACTCCATCGTCTGGCTCTTGCATTATTTCTTCCCTCTCTTCTATGATGCTCCTTGAGCCCTGGAGGGATGCTATAGAGGTTTCATTTAGGGCTGAGCAGTCATTTATTCCCATCACTTTGGCCAGTCAGGAGTCTCTGCAGTTCCTTCCTATCACTACACAAAGAAGTGGTGTTTGGTCTCTTAACCAAAGCTGACAGCAGCACTAACCTATGGGGATAAACATGATTATTTAGAAGGCAGTTGGAGGGGCACATCATATTCACTTAGCAAAACAACAGCTGTAGCTTCCCTACTAGAGCCCATAACCTCCCCAACTATAGGCTTTTCACCAGGTTTACAGTACCAGATGTAAATTCCCTCGTGTGGAGTAGGCCTCAAGCTCCATCAGAAAGCAGTTGGTTACCCCTATAGCAGACTTGCCACTATTGCACCAGTTGACACATCTTGCCTGGCAGGTTGGTAGTAAGGCATGTAGGGTCCGCAGCTGAGTAAGACAACTGATAAAACTTCTCCCCCATCAGCTTGCATAGTGCCTTCTGGAACCACGAGGGCTGACAGCAAGGAGGAAGCTTCCATCCCCATTCCAGTTTGGTTTCACTATGTCCTGCAACCAAAGCATGTAGTGCCTTCAGCAGTGCAGCCTTACTGTTTAGTTCTGGTGGGTCTGTGTTGCTTGGGGCTGGGGGGGGGCGGGGCTCAGAGGCCTCGCTGACAAACAACACATAGGGAAGTAGCCCACCTCTGGCACTGGGATTTTCATTTAATAACCTATGGTTTCTGGGAACAGTTTCCACCCACATGAAGTACCTCCATTCAAACTCTTTCCCTTTTATTACAATTACGCCCTGGCCTCTACATACAGTCCTACATAAATACACATATAAAAATTAGAAGCTAGGATCCACATCTGAGAAAAATGTGTATGTTTTGTTTGTCTTTCTGAGACTGGGTTACCTCACTTAATGTAATAATTTCAAATTTCATCCATTTTTCTGCAACTTTCATACTTTCATTTTTCTTTGTAGCAGAATAAAATTCCATTGTGTAAATGCACCATGTTTTCATTACCCTTCATTAGTTTATGGACATCTAGGCTAATCCTATTTGCTGGCTATTGTCAGTAGGGCAGCAATAAACATCTAATGTGCAAGAATATCAGTGACAGAGTATAGAGTCCTGTGGGTATATACCCAGGAGGGTTAGCTGGTCCTGTGGTAGTCTTATTTTTAGTTTTTTTGAGAAACTTCTACACTAATTTCCACAGCTTACACTCTCACTGACAATAAATAAACATTTCCCTTTTCTCATATCCTGGCCATCTTTGTTTTTAATCCCACATCCTCACCAGCATTTGTTATTTATTTTCTTGATAATTGTAATTCTGATGCGGGGGGAGGGGTGAGATGAAATCTCAACATAGTTTCAATTTGCATTTTCCTGGTGGCTATGATGTTGAACACTTTTTAAAGACTGTATTAGCTATTTCTGTTTCTTCTTTTGAGAATAGAATCTCTGATCATTTCCTTAGCCCTATTATGAATGCTGGTCCCACCCCCTGGCAGCTTTTCCCCATGTCCCATGCTGCTGGGAATCTGTTCTTTCATGTAACTGTAAACATACTTGATTTGATTCCGCTGATTTGGAGGCTCAGATAGTCAGAGGGTCCTTGTGACAAGATACTGGCTGGTCACTGTTAGATAAACCTACAACCACATAGTCATTGGTCACAATCAAATATATAGGGGGTTTGGTGCCAATAGAAATAAAATCCAAGATGTCAGTGTTATAGTCTGAAATCCTCACAATGCACTGGCTTAGTTCCCAGAAAAGGAGGTCTGAACAGTGGACAGTCAGTGTATACAGAAAGTAGTAAGGAAAGGAAGGCAAGGTTCAGGTAATAATCAATACTGAGGGCTTGGAATCAGAGTGACTCTAAGAAGCCTGTAATGACAGACAGTTGATAACAGCTCTGATAGCAAATTAACTTATGTAATTTAGCATGCAGGACACTTTGTTTCCTCATAATGATGATACCTCACAAGCTTGTTGTCAGACTGTAAGGAGTCTACATCTGTAAACACCAAGCATGTCTCTAAATGATGTGAGCATAGAGGTAATGCCCATCTGCCTTCCTGTGGGACAGTGATAAAAGAGTATGGAGGTGCTATGGGCCATAGAACTTGCATACTCTTTCTTTCTAAGATCTCATTGTAGCAAATCCTATGTTTACAGTTGTAAAGGACTACTGATTTAACAGTGAGAGATAAGAGCAGGGCTGTGGCAGGTGACTAAGAAGTGTCAGAAATGAAGCTGTGTTTAAACAGAAATGAACTTAGCAGGAGAGTGGTGTCCCTGAAGGCTCTGAAGCTTGGGGCCAGTGCTTAGGATTAGTGAATTGAGGAGTTATGGATGTGGCAACACTGATATGGAAACACTGTCACAACATGGTGTATTGTAGAAGAAAGTTACCTGATAATAATGTTTCCATTTGGACTGTGATATCACCTACCTACAAAACACTGAGCAGATAATCTCTCAGTCTTCATTGCAACTTCTAGTAAAATAAACCAAGACCTAATGCGGTCTTCACAATCTTTACTTCTGTGGTTCTTTTGCATCTTTGAGAGGAACTCCACTCTTTCATTTTATATTTCTTCTCACTGCCTCCTCAACTCATGTATTTCTATTTCCCCGTTTAAACCAGAGCTGTTTGATGGAAAAAAAGTAGGAAGGACTAGGGGAAAATTTATGATGAAGATTAACCAGAGAACTGTTTGCTGTCACACTGCACTGAAACAGCTTTGCGTCATTTTAGAAAAACAGAGGCTACTATACACACATATGCATGCGTCCATGAGTACATGCGTGGGTGCATGTATGGGCGTGTGCGTAGGTGTACTCTATGGAACACAAGGTGGGATGTAGCAGCAGGATGATAACTAAGGACAGAGTGTGCAGCAGGGTTTGGGGACAGGTTAGAGCTCGATGTGGAGAGGTACATGAGACCATTTGGCTTTGTTGTTTTAGTAAACTTGACAATTTAGTTAGTTCCTTCATTCATTCGTTCATTCATTCATTTGTTCATTCGTTTAGACAGGGTCTCATTCAACCCTTCCTATGTAGCCAAGGCTGACTTTGAACTCCTAAGCCTCTTGCCTCTACCTCACAAGTGCTGGGACTATAGCCATGTACCACAACACCCAGCTTAAATCATTTTGAAAGATAGGATTCAGTGGTTTTTACTGTGTTCAGAAAGTTGTGCAGTTGTCACCTCTGGACACTCCTAAAACAACTTCATCACCCTACAAGGAAACTTGGACACAGTAGCAGTTATTTCTCACTCGCCTCCTGCCACCACCTCCTTGCAACCACCAATCTACTTTCTGTCTCTGTGGTTTTACCTACTGTGGGCATTTCCTGTCATTGGGCCCAGACTCTCTGTGGTCTTTTGTGCCTGGATCACTGGGTTGGATATTTTCTTACATGGTTTATTTTGACAGAGAGAACAAGCACTGCATTTCCTGGGCACCTCATGCAGCCTCCCTGCTATGTCTCTCTTCTGTAAGCTCTAGGTTTGGGACTGTGGTTTCCAGTGCTGTCTTTAAGCTCATTCACTCATATCTACTCATGCTGTCTTACTTGGTAAGACTCAGCTGTGGGTTGTCTCCCCATGGCATCATGAGCATCTTAGTAGAGAATGGACTGAACTTTTTTTGTCTATTTGTGCATGCCTTTGTCTCAGGCCTCTTAATTCTGCCTGCCACACAAGCTGGGTGAATAGTAAGGCCTCTATAAATGTGGCAGCTATACAGTGTTTTCATATCTACATAAGTGCCCGTTGTACGATCATAATCTTGCTCTACAAATTCAACTATCATTATACAATAAAGCTGGGAAGGTGATTGGGATTGCACAGCAGAGGGCTTTAGCATCCACATAACTGTTAGCTGTAATGGAAGGAATGTTTCAGAGGTAAGGCAGGAAGCAAAAGAGAACCCAGGTATCAAGTGCCCGGTGTGCACTCTGCCCTGGGGCAGCAGGAGGAATGGAGAGTGTGGTGGTTGAATTGTCATCCTGACACAATCCAGAGGCACCCCGGAAGAGTGAGGGACTGTCTGGATCAGTGGGCTGGTGGCAGCATCATGTCGTAGGTCCTCGGCAATATAAACAGAAGAGTGAGCTGAGCAGCAGGTACTCACAGCTTGTCTCTCTCTTGACTGGTGTTGTCACTTGACTAGCTGTTTTCAGCTCCTGCTGCTATGATGGACTTCTGTAACTTGGAATTGTGAGCAGAAAGAAATCCTCTCTCCCCAAGTTGCCTTTTGTCGGGGCATTTCATCACTGCAGTAGCAGTGGAACCAGGACAGAAAGCAAGGAGACTGCATTAAGGGAAATCAGATTTGGTGATGGTTCAAGGAAAAAGGGGGAGGACAAAGGTGTCTACAAATGACTATGAATAACTAAAAAACTGGGGTTGAGAAGACAGGCCTCAGGAGATGATATAGAACATTTGGACTTGAAGTCATTTATGACTTCTAGTGGTAGAATTCACTGAGTTGCTGGGCCTCCTGGCTGTGAGAGGTAGAGGGTTCCAGAGGACTAGTTCAAAGAACAAGCCAGAATGAGGCAAAAGAAGGCTACTGCTGACTGCTGGCCATTCCTCTCTATCAGTGCTGTATGCTTTTAGCCCCCAGGTATGTGCAGAAGATGGGTGTGAATGGGAAAACAGGAACCTCTGGAAGATCAAGCAGGTAGTAGGATCCTAGGGTGAAGAGATGCCTCACCAGTCAGTACCTATCTGTACTGCAAGTCAGTGTCTCAGGCACTGAGCATCAGCCCTGTGTTTTGAAGGAGAGACCCTGTATACCTCATTGAGTAACATTTTCAGTCTCTGCAAAAGCCTGAAAAATGCCAGGACACTGCCCTCAATTTTCAGTTAATGTTACAAACATGCATTAGAAGCCTAGGTTAGCTCAAACTCCATGATATTATGAAATAATCTACATACTCTTGATTTTATTCCCTGCCTTGTTCACATAGCCATATCTAGCACACAATAGAATAGTCACAGAGTTATGAATGCTAATACTTTTTTATTTTTTTTGGTGACCAAGCATTGTGACCCACAATCCTCATAGCCTCAGACAGACCAGGAACGACATGAAAAGAAAATGTTCACAGTCTCAATACTAAAAGCCTGGGCTTCTTTAGTCATGTAAAGAATTAATATAGTGATATCTGTTTATCCTAAAAATCCTTTCTCCTGGAAACTAACTCAATAAAAAATGATTTGCTTTAAGAATTTAGAGTCAGGTATCCTAGCACTAAGGAGGAAGAGGCAAGAACATCAAAAGTTCAAGGCCAGCCTGGGCTATATAGCTCGATACCTAGTTCAAAAAGCCAAAAACAAAGAATTTGGAATATTAGATGAGGCATTAATTTAACTCAGACTTAATGATACATTTTCATAACTAAAACCAAAGCAGTATAAGTAAGTTTAAGAAATTGCTCACATGCCTGTAATTCCAGCCTCAAGACACTGAAGCATGAAGTCAAAACTTTGAGGCCAACCTAGGTTACATAGAAATACTCTGTGTCAAAAATGAAACAACTTGGAGCTTAGGGGGACAGCCCAGTTGAGGACCTGAATTTTAGCCCGTGTACCCACATAGACACCCAGGCATGATAGGTGCCCCTCTAATGCCAGCCCTGGGGAGGTAGGCACAGGAGGATCCCTGAGTTTCTCTGACCAGCAGCCTAGCCTACTTAGTAAGTCCCATGTCTCACAGAACAAGAATTAACCTCTGACCTCCACACACTCTGCATATTGCATATTGGGTATTGGGTGCCTGCCTATAATCCCAGTATTTAAGAGGTAGAGACAGAAGGTCAGAAATTCAAGACCATCCTCTTCTGGTAACAAGTTTGAGACCATCCTGGGGTACATGAGAACTTGTCTCGAAAGAAAGAAAAAGGGAGAAGAGGGAAGGGGAAGCAAGGAGAGAGAAGAGGGAAGGCAGGAAGGCAGGGAAATTGCTGAAGGTCCTCTAGTTCTGCTTTTGAAACTTTTCTCTGTCTTCTATGTGTTGCAGAACTAAATCCAGGATCTTCCAGAAAAATTGGCTTGTACATTAGTACACCATGTGATACCCCACCCCCAACCACCAGCGCTCAGCAGATCTCTTGCACATAGTGTTCAGTAAACAACTTCCAAGAAGCAGACCCAAGCCAGTTCATTCACTGAGAGCATTTGGAAAAAGCTGTCTTCCTGCAGCAGTGCCACTGGAGAAGTTAGCATTTGTGTTTTCATTAGTTCTTTTTATAGCAATGAACCAGCTGTAGCTGGTTAACACTAGCCTGGACTGCCTATTAGTATGCAGGTCTCTTACGCAGGATAAAGAGCTTCTGACGGAAACAGATTTTATTACTCATGATACCACTAGTGGTGTTTACATGAACTCAGTCATGCAGTCATGTGATGTAACTGAGAATGCTTAATACAGGAACTCCCTGGATGCTGTTCAGGTCCATACTTCAAAACAAACAAGAGAATCCAAAATGTAGATCACTTGCTATTATAAACTAATCACTTTTGGATGATGTGTTCAAGGAAAGCTAGATCCTGGCTACCAAGAATGTTTTCCTTTTGGTGTTTTAAAAATCGGGTGGAGAAAGTCATTTCTCTTCCAGCCACAGCAAGGAATCATCATCTAGGGATAGAGAATAATTTACCCAACTATTCCTAGCTAAGTTAAACAGAACTATTCCTATTATTGTGGTTTTCCTTGGGTAAACTTTGCCTGAAGGCAAAACTTAACTTTTTAGGAATCGATAATTTAGGATATATGTATATGAATATACATGTATTTATTTCTGTCTAACAAAATGAAAATGGGGAATGAAAAACATTTTAAATAAGAATGTTTATTTGTTTCTTGTGTGCTTGTTTGGGGATTAAAGGATATGCCAGTTTAACCACTATTCCTAAGTAGCAGAGACTCTGCAGGGTTTAGCTACTTCCTGGGTCAGTCATTGTTCACAAAAAGAGTTTAGGCCTTTGAAAAATGCTTAATGAATAATCTGTGAAAACAAGACAGAATCTTGGGTCTAACAATATGAAAGATTCAGGACTTACCATGTTAGGGTGGAGCTGGAGACTCAGCACAGGGGAGCGGAGTGCTGCCAGCGCAGGGAAACTGGGTATGTCTAGAAGGTGAATGAAGAGGGAAGAGGAGTGGCTGGATTCAGTAGGTCTTGCTCTGTTTTCATTCATAAACAAGGGTCATATAACAAGGATAAGTGCAGTATTTTAGACTGGCCACACCATGTTCTCTGCTGCCAGCACTCACCTGCATAAAAAGCAGCCACAGACAATACTACAAACAGATGGCCATTGCTGTGAGCCTGTAAAACTGTATTTACAGAGATTGTGGAAGACTGGATTTGATCCACAGAATGTGCTTTGCCAGACAGTATCTGTATAAACAGAGAAATGTCTTAATGTGTAGAATTTCCCTTGTACTTTTAGTAAGGAAAGGGAATTTCTGGCCACTGTTTTAGGTATTGCTCCAACCTTGCACACTGTACATCAAAACAGCACTGGAAGGCTTAAGTCTGTACTTAGGCATTGTTTAACTACATTCAGAAAAAAGTGAAAATACAGCACTATATTAATTAACTCATAAATGGTATTATATATTTACATATGAATAAATTTAATATATTAATTTGCAGTCATATTGCCCCTACCACATGATATAAGATAATATGGTATTTTGAAAAGTCAGGCTTTTCATGTATACATTGCCTGTCAAATGTATTAAATCATAAAATTATTCAGGCTGGGGGCTATATATTAGTGGTAGAGCACTTACCTAGTACATAGAGTACCTTCCTTGGGTTAGATCTTCAGCACCCTGCTCACCCCCACCAATCAGACAACAGCTCAGATTTTTGAACCAAGATAAAATAAAACCTTTATACCAGAATTTATTTATTTTACCTTTAAAAAAAAATTGGCTAGAGTCAGGTGTGGTGGCACATACCTTTAGTCCCAGCACTTAGGAGGCAGAGGCAGGCGGATCTCTGAGTTCAAGTCCAGCCTGGTCTACATAGTGAGTTCCAGGCCAGCTGGGGCTACAGGGAGACCCTGTCTCAAAAAGACAAAAAAGAAAGGAAGGAAAGAAGGAAGGGAGAAAGGGAGGGAGGGAGGGAGGGAGGGAGGAAAATATTTGGCTAGTATACAAACAAAAGTTTCATTCCGACATTTTTCATTCGTATATGTCATTATATTTGGTTCTTTTTCCCTGCCACTCACCTCCTCTGTCCTCCCATCCCCTCTTTCTGTTTCCTTTTCTCCTGTCTGCTTTCATGACAGACGTATTCCATTACCTTCTCTTCTCTCCCTATACACTCTCTCTGCTAAGAGGAATAAACTAGGGAAGCTAGAAGAGCAGAAGTAGGTGTAAGTACTACACAAATAAAAGTATAGAAAGAAAGCAAGAATTAATGGAAGTTCTGAGAAAAGCAGTGCAGGTTAGTGGGAAAGGATCCAGGAATTACAATCAAAGGCTCTAAATTCTAGTGCCAGCTTAGATCTTATCACAGGCATGTGACCTCAAGTAACTTAGTTGCTCTCAACTTCAGGATCCTCAGTATTATGCAGAACGAAGAGTACACTTTACACACTGCTTTGTGGTGGTACAGAGATTCGTGAAGTGCTCTGAGACCTTCTTTCTACTCTAAACATCATTATTGACATGGCAGATGTACTTTCCCTGGTGTGGGTGATCAACAGATGCCTTCTAAGGGTTGCAGCCAGCCTCTGCCAGGCAATAGGATCTTGACTACTACATTTAGCCTCTGTAGGTGTGTATGTGGTAAATGCAGAGAAGAAATTATTAACTTCTTACTTGACAAACGTCGCAAACCCGTACTCTTTGAGTAGACCTGTGTGGCTCACCTCATTTGTCTGCTCGTTTCCATGAACTATGGATCTAGTCCCTGATTCACAACGTAAAAACCCTGCACCCACTGAACAGGTGTAGCCTGTCAGAGCAGAAGGTAACCAGCAGCATAGGCACTCTGAGAGAAGACCTAGGGAGAACCAGGGAAAAGGGATTCAGAGGGAGGAGTGAGCAGCGGAGAGGTTGACGTACACCAACATTTCTGACCATTCCCAAAGGTCCCATGGGCAGTGCGTAGAGGTGAATGTGAGCCTATTCTTCTGTCTCTTCTGTCCTTGGCGTCCCTTGGGTGAGCAGACAGATACCTGGCCTGGAACTGTACCAAGGTTTTTCAAACTTCAATTTAAGTAAGATTTTGAATTCCCTAGGTTTTAAGGAAGATCCATGTTATGGAAATAAGAAGTTTTTATTTACTCCTTAAGGGACCTTCCTACTGATGGTGGCATATTTCATGCATTGAAGAATTTTTTAAATCATAATTTGATTTTTTAATTTTTTTATATTTTATTTATTATTTTATGTGTATGAGTATATTGCCTGCATGTATATGAGTGCACCCATGTCATACAGTGCTGTCAAGGTCAGACAAGGGCTTCAGATTCCCCTGGAACTGAAGGTAAGGATGGTTCGTAGCCACCATGTGGGTGCTGGGAATCGAACCCGAGTCCTCTGCAAGAACAGTTAGTGCTCTTAACCGCTGAGCCATCTCTCCAACCCCTGAAGAAATTTTTTTAACCACAAATATTACTTATAATAAAATTTAAATTTAAATTCCATGACAGACTATGTCTTTCTAAGCAGGCCTGCCTCTAGAATTCAGCCATTACCTTGGGATGGTCTGAGAAAGCAGAAGAGCCCACTGCTGTATTATTTTAGATTAGTTAGGTGATGATAACCATGAGCATTTATAATATTATTTCAGAACTGGCCCTGTGAGGTTTGGAGACACAGAACTGAATGTACTGCCAGATATTTTCGCAGGAGTCACAGATGTAAAAGAGAAATCTGTACACACATCCCCCTCCCAAGCACCCAAATGGAACATATGAGTTAAACCTTCTGGATTTGACTATTTTTAGAGAAATGGAGGTGGGGTAAGGAAATACTTTCTTTCAACATTTTTCCTTGCATACCATGGAAAATATTTATGTTTCAATATAATAGTGATGTACACATTGTAACTCAACCTACTGATAGTAAAATACCAAATTGAACTATCATCCCATCTTTTTCAAACAAAGGGCAAAGTTTGGCTTCCTGAAATTTGAGAGCTAACACATGGTACCCAGGCATGGGCTAGATTTGGCAGAACTCAAAATACAAGCAACATTACTCAACATCTCACTTGTGGGCTGTTTGTGCTTGTGCCTCATGTTGTGCATAAAATAATGTGACCCTGGAACTGTCAGTCTGATCCTTTAGTATTTATAGTATAATTTTTACTTTCCTTTTTACATGTATTTAATTATTTATTGGGGGGGCACTCATTTGCCAAGGTGCATATGTGGAGATCATAAGATAACTTACAGGAATCAGTTCTTTCCTTCTACCACATATGTTCCAAAGATCCAACTTATAGCATATGGATTGATGGCAATGGCCTCTATCACTTACCTATCTTTCTGGCCCTCTGGTATAATTTTAAATGATAAAACAACACAGTGGCATACATTTCAATATTTACAAAATAAAAAAGCCTATTCTAATTGTTTCCCATATTACAACTTTATATGTTACTTTCTAGTCAATGTTACAATATTTACTTTAGCTTGAAATCATGACACATTTTGTTCTTAGCCCACAGAAAATCAGTGAATTATTTCTCTGTGCAACATTTTACTTTGACCATGTATTAAGAAGGAGAGGGAACTTCAGTAGGACAGTGTTGTGTGTGTTTAGGGGCTTTGCAATGTTTCACCTTGACCATATATTCAGAAGGAGAGAGGGAACTTCAGCAGGACAGTGTAGTACTTGTTTGGGGGTTAGTATTGCTTTTCATTTATTTGTTTGGTTTTGGAGGAATTAATGAAATAAAGCACTTAAAATTGCCAAATAGTAACAGGCCTTTCAGGGACATTCTTTCAGGGACAACAGTTCTGGAAAGGCCAGCCCCTCTGAGGAGTGATTGTGAGGTCCCATTGGCCGGGGAATCAGCTGAAAGGTCTCAGGCTGAAGACCCCTCCCAGGCTGAACTGGAACATAAAGCCAGGTCTGTCTAACTGAGCATTAGAGCTGACAAAAACAAGACACAATTTGCCTTGATGAATGCTGTACCCAATTTATTTCATTCTGTGCTCAACACAACAGCAACCAAGGACTACTGCTTATAAGTTGGGCATGATGATTGATGCTTGTAATCTTAGATTTTAGGAGGATGAGGCAGGAAGATTACCATAAGTTCAAGGCCAGCCTGTGCTAGGATGTTCTGGGCTATAAAATAGGACCTAGAGAGAGGCAGAGAGAGGAGAGAGAGGAAGGGAGAGAGAGTGTGGTTGGGAAGAGAAAGGGGAGAGGCACGGGGGGAGAGAAAGAGAGAGAGAGAGGAGGCAGAGGAGGGAGATAGAGTGTACACAGTAGGGGAGAGAAAGCGGCAGGCAGAGAGAGAAGGGAAAGGCAGAGGAGGGAAAGAGAGGATGGGAGAGAGAGTGTGCACGGGGTGGGGGGAGAGAAAGAGGAGAGGCAGAGAAAGAAAGGGAGGGAAGAGAGACAGAGAGCATAAGAAGCTATTCTTGGGAATATATTCTGGGAATATAGCTGAGTGGTACAGCACTGCTTAGCATGCATGAGGCCCTAGATTCCTCTCCCAAGGCCACATGCACAAAAAGTTACTCTCAGCCATTTCACTTCAGTGGGTACCAGCACTACTTACAGACAATTTTAAGAATACAACTAGTGTTTTCATTTGCATTATGAGCAACTGTCAGCTTCACCTGGAAAGAACATAGCTCTCAAAATAGATATCTGTAATAAGCAATTAGGGAGAGTATACACACGTTAACATGTTACTTGTTGAGTAAAAAGCATTTTGAGACAAAAAGTCAGTCATCTTAGACTCTTGATACTCTGAGGAAATAAACGGACATTTTGTTACCTCTTGTTTCTTTCAGCTGTCTGGGCAGCTTGGAAAGGGCTCCAGTATTCCTCCTCATGAAGGACTAGGACTCTAGCAGGAACAGACTGATTCGCTGCCCTTGATGGCCTCCAGGCCTGCCCTCTCTGCTGTGGATGCGAGGGTGTAGAAAAACATTTCTTAATCTTTTTTATAGATGTGTTTCTTTCTCTATGTATGGATATGTACATATGTGTGCATGTGCCCAAGGAGATCAGAAGAGGGTGTCAGATCATAGATTCATTTCTGCTTTTTGAAGAAAAATTCAATTCAAGCATAATTACTTATTGATGAGAAATCAAAAGTGTGGCCATTGGGGCTGGAGGGATGGCTCAGTGGTTAAGAGCGCTGACTGCTCTTGCAGAGGACCCAGGTTCAGTTCCCAGAACCCACATGGCAGCTACCAGCCAACCGTAACTCCAGTTCCAGGGGATCAGATGCCTCTTCTGACCTCTACTGGCATTGCATGACATGAGTGCCCTTACATACTTGCATAGAATACACTCATACACATAAAAAATAAAAGAGTGTGGCCATTGCAAATATATGTTTGCCGACAGTGGAATTATTAAAAAGAAAGGGTACAGCCTGAGAGATGGAGCAGTGGTAAAGGTGCTGCCACATGAGCCTGGAGACCTGAATTCAGCACCCAGAACCCATGTAGGGGTGAGAACTGACTGTACAAAGTTGTCATCTGATGTCTGTACATGCTCTGCACACACATATATTATATGTGCATCCATTCACAATAATAATGAAGTTTTTAAAAGATAAAGGGTAGGAGAACTAAGGGCTTACTGTTTCATGAAGCTTGTAAATAAAAGTATAAATGGGCTGGGGGTTGGAGAGATGACTCAGCGGTTAAGAACACTGATTGTTCTTGCAGAAGACCCAGGTTCGAATCCCAGTACCCACACACATGGCAGCTAACAACTGTCCATAACTCCAGTTCCAGGGGATCTGGCAGCCTCTTCTGTCCTCTGAGGGCATTGCACAATATGGGTGCAATTACCTACATGCAGGCATAACACTCATACACATAAAAATAATTTAAAAAATAAATACCCGGGCGTGGGGGAGCACGCCTTTAATTCCAGCACTCAGGAGGCTCTCTGTGTTTGAGACCAGACGGGTCTATATAACAAGTTTCAGGCCAGCTGGGTCTCCAGGGAGACCTTGTCTCAAAAAACAAAACAAAACAAAAAACCAAGTATAAATGGGTAGCACATGTGGTTGCTGTTCAGCATCCACCCTCTTGCAAAGTGAAACTGAACCTCAGGAGAAGATGAACCAAATGCAGACTGAGCACTTAGTCACCATCAAGCACACAAGCCCCAAATGTGGCAGCTTCCCCAGCTCAACACATAGAAGAACCAGGGAAACAAGTCATTGGTGAACAGAACTCTAATACCTTCCAGTAGGCTGTGTAGAAGGCAGAAAGCCAGTGCTCGGAGAAGATGGGATCCAACCTAGCCAGAGCTTGCTGGGTCTGACAGTGCCACAGATCTATGCAGCGCCTCAGGCCTGCTGTGGACACCTGAGCAGTCTCCATGCACAACCATAGTAGCTTTGAAGGGACATGGAGGGTGAGCAACAGTGACTTACTAGGGGGACTGTTGCTTTCTGTAATGTTGGATAATCTTTGTGATGTATTCTTTCATTAATTTTGCAGTATTTTGTTTAGAAATTTTTGCATCTATGTTCATCGGAGAGATTGGTCTATAATTTTCTTTTTTGTTGGGTCTTTGTCTGGTTTTGGCATTAGAGTAATACTGACTTCATAGAATTTAAAATGTTCCTTTCTTTTCTCTTACTGAATAATTCGAGGAGTGTTGTTATTAGTTCTTGAAAGTTTAGTAGAAATCAGTGCTGTATCCATCTGGTCCTGGGCTCCTTTAAATTAGGAGATTTGTAATTACTACATCTATCTCTTTGTTTGTTATGGGTCTGTTTAATTTATTCATGTCATCTGATTTAATTTTGGTAGGCCATACATATCTAGAAATTTATCCAGTTCTTTTAGATTTTCTATTTTAGTGGAATATAGATTTTTATAGTTCGTCCTTACAATTTTCTGATTTCCTCTGGATTGTAATGTTTCCTTTTTCATTTCTGAGTTTATAATTTGGGTCCTCTCTTTCTTTTGGTTAATTTGGCTAAACCTTTGCCAATCTTGTTAATCTTTTCAATAATTCTTCATTTTATTGATTCTTTGTATAGTTTTCTTCATTTCTATTTCATTAATTTCAGACTTGAAATTATCCCTTTTAGATGTTTGTGCTCATTTTTCCAGGATTTTCAGGTGCATCATTAATTTATTCATATGAAATGTTTTCCGTTTTCTAGTGTAGACAGTTAATGCTATAAATTTTCCTCCTAGGACTACCTTATTGTGTTCCAAAGATTTTGGTATATTGTGTTTTCATTTTCATTCAATTCTAAGAAATTTTAATTTTCATTTTTATTTCTCATATGATCCAATGTTCATTCAGTAGCATGTTGTTTAGCTTCCATAAACTTGTGTACTTTTTCCCTTTTTTTCTTTTTGTTGATATCTAGCTTTATTCCTTTGTGGTCAGATGGAATACAGGGCAATATTCTCATAAATTTATGGAGACTTGCTTTGTGTCCTAATATGTGGTCAATTTTGGAATAAGTTCCATGGGCTGCTGAGAAGAAAGTATATCCTTTGGTGCTTGGGTGGAATGTTCTGTAGATATATGTGAGGTCCATTTGATTCATGGTGTCATTTAATTCCAAGGTTTTTACATTTAGTGTTTGTCTGACTAACCTGTCTATTGGTGACAGTGGGATATTAAAGTCATCCACTATCACCGTGTTGGAATTGTATGAGCTTTTAGATCTAATAAAGTTTCTTTTATGAAATTGGTACCCCTATGTGGTGCATTTTTGTTTAGGATTGCAATATCTTCTTGGTGGATTTTTTCCTTTAATGAGTTTTAAGTGACCGTCCCTGTCTTTTGACTGGTTTTAGTTTAAAGTGTATTTTGTCAGATATCAAAATAGCTAAGCCTGTTTGTTTCTTAGTTCTGTTTACTTGGAACATCGTTTTCCATCCTTTTACCATAAGATGGTACCAATCATTGTTAGTGAAGTTAGTGATTTGCTCTCTTGGAGAGAGCAAATTGAGGGATCCTGTCTGTGTCTTCACTGGGAGTTGAGACCATTAATATTGAGGGTTATCATTGACCAATATTTACTCATTCCTGTTAAGTTGGTGTTGTAGTGCTGTTTCCTTGGACCTCTTTTGGTTGACTGTTCTGGGATAATTTATTATTCTTTGTGCTCTCTTGAAAGTGTTCAATCTTCTCTTCTGACTGAAGTGTATTCCATCTAGTATTCGCTGTAGAGCTGGATTTATGGACGTAAATGCCTTAAGTTTTTTCTTTCTCCTTCTCTAAAGAAAGTTTTCCTTTCTCCTTCAATTACAGGTGATAGTTTTTCTGGGTATAGTAGTCTAAACTGTAATCTCTGTTCTTTCACGACTTGTAGGACATTGGACCATACTTTTTTGGCTTTCATAATCTCCATTGACAAGTCAGCTGTTCTTCTGATGGGCCTGCCTTTATCTGTGACTTGATCTTTCTCTCTCACAGCTTTCAGTATCTTTTCTTTGTTCTTTTCAGGGTTTTGACTACTATATGATGTGGGGAGTTTCTTTTCTGGTCCTGTCTACTTGGTGTTCTCTATACCTCTTGTACTTTGATAAAGATCTCTTTCCCTAGATTTGGACAGTTTTCTTCTGTGATTTTGTTAAAAAATATTTCCTGTGCCTTTGATCTGTGTTTCTCCTCCGTCTTCTAGGCCTATGATTTGTAAGTTTTGTCTTTTTACAGCAACCTAGAGGGCCTGTATATTCCATTCCTGGATTATTTTAGATTTGACATTTTCTTTAATTGAGGGTCCATTCTCCCCAACATTCCATTTCCTGTTTCTCTGTTCCATTTCCTCCACTTCCTTTTTGTTTCTTTCCTCTAAGCTTTTTGAGTTTTTTGTTGTTGTTGGTGGTGGTGGTGGTGGTTGTTTTTTGTTTTTGTTTTTGTGACCTTTTTGAGACAGGGTCTCTCTTTAGCCCTAGCTGTCCTCAAACTCACAGAGATCCGCCTGCCTCTGCCTCCCAAGTGCTGGAATTAAAGGCCTGTGCCACAATGCCCAGCTCAGTCTTTGTTTTTGTTTTGGTTTCTATTTTTGGTTTTGTTTTATTTTGTTTTGTTTTTTTTTGGGGGGGGGTCCTGATTTTTTTTTTATTTCAAGTTTAATTTCAGTTTTTTCATCAGAGATTCTATTTCTTCATTGAATTCTAATTTCATGTTTTGAATTATTTTAGTTATTTCATTCAATTGTCTGTGTTTTCACCATGTTCATTCAGTTTTCTTATTCATATCCTCTTTGAGTTCCTTGAACATATTTACAATGGCTATTTTGAAATCATCGTCTTGTGCATCCACTAGGTTATCATTCTTAGGAAACATTACAATGGCTTTGATCATTTCTGCAGTAGATATTATGTTAATTATTCATGCTATTTATGTTTTTCTTTTTTAATGTTTTATTTATTATTTTTATTTTATGTGTATGAGTGTATTGCCTGCATGTAGGTAAGTGCACCTGTGTTGTACAATGCCCAGGGAGGTCAGAGAGGGTATCAAATTCCCCTGGAACTGGAGTTACATACAGTTATTAGCCACCATATGAGTGCTGGGAATTGAACCCAGGTCCTCTGCAAGAGCAGCCAGTGCTCTTAACCGCTGAGCCATCTCTCCAGCCCCCTCTTTGTGTTTTTTCAAGTGAGACATAGGTATCTAGACTTGTGGTGCATCTTCGTATGGTAAGTGACCTCGTCTTTGTTGAATATGTGTTTGTATCTTGTTTGCTGTTTCTCCACCTTGTCAGGTTATGGCCCAGCTGAATAATCCTTGGTGTTTGTCTTGAGTGCCACTTTATGTTGTGGTCTCAGTTCAGCTAGAGATAGGTGCAACTTCTATGTTGAGATTCCAGATAACGCCACAGGGTCCTGGATCAGCAGGGTGGGGTGGAGGCTGATAGATGAACAGGTTGACAATACATTAAGGAGCTCATAGGCCTGGAGGCACACAGAGCTAAAATGGCAGGGTGCAGGGAAGTCTCAGTAATGGAAGATAGCCTGAGAGCTGAGGTGGTGGAAGTGACTCAGCCTGCCAAGACTGGAGGGATATACAGATGTGGGACAGGAGACACACCCCATGGCCCAAGTATGCCTGAGAGCTATTATGGAGGTATGCTAGGGAGTCTTGGGAATGGGCTGAAAGCCAATTTTTAAAGTTAATTTTAAATTAAAAGTGTTTCCTCTTTAATGTAATAGAGCACTGGAATAGAAGCTTCCCAAACATATGCATAATTTTAGTCAATAATAGATATATAATAAGATAAAATGTACCATTTAGTAAATGATATAAGCAAAACAGACTAGCCATATGAAAAAAATTAAATTTGACATATATTTCTTACACCTGGACAAATTCCAAATGGGTCAGTGTTCAAACAGGAAAGTTGAAATCATGAGAAAATTATGTTGAGGTGGAAGTTTTTCTGACTAACAATCCATAAATTCCAAAAGAAAATGTGTCACTAAATCTGCATGGTAAAGTCAAGCTAAATGGCAAACTGAATGTATATTTGCAGTTCATGTTGTAGCGACTCATTCCCTATTACCTGAACTGCTCAAAGAAATTAATTGGGAAAAGACCAGTAACTCAGGGAAAAAAATGAGCAAAATGTATTTGCTAGTTGTTATCTTCCTGCTGTGACAGAATACCAAGCAGAGGCAATTAAGGAAAAGTTCGTTTTGGGCCATGGTAAGGGGTACCATCCATCTTTGTGGAGAAGCAGGAGGGGCTGGTCATATTGTAGACAGACAGGAAGCAGAGAGGAATGAGTGCCGCCATCCAGCTAGCTTCTCGTTTGGGCCCATTTCATGGATGGGGCCACCCCTAGTCACCATGTATCTTCCCTCCTCAGTTAAACTTTCTCGGCACACCTCCACAGACATAGTCAGGGCTGTATCTCTAGGAAATTGCAAGTCAGTCAAGTTGACATCACAAGTTATAAACACACACACAGTTCATAGAAAAAAGAAACGCATGAAAAGTGTGAGTGTGCTCATCTAAATTTAACACAGTAGCTCTTTATCCTAGCACTTGCTCTTCATTGGACTTATTCTTCCACACATATGAAATTCAGGTTCCTTTTTGCCCTATTGTTTATGATAGCTCGGGTGCATACACATAAACTATAGTGTCTACAGTGATCAGTACGAAATAAGTGGTGGTGATTCTCTATAAGAACATAGGACAGTAAAAGCTCTCCATATCCTCCATACCTTCAACTGTTGGATTTTAGTTAATATTGCCTATTCAAAAAAATGATCTTGGGACAGGCGTGGTGATGCACACCTTTAATCCCAGCACTTGGGAGGCAGAGGCAGGCGAGTCTTTGTGAGTTCAAGGCCAGCCTGGTCTATATAGTGAGTTCCAGGACAGCTAGGGCTACAAGGAGACCCTGTCTCAAAAAAGACCAAAAAAAAAATGATGTTTATATATAGTTCTTGCCCTTGGGATTTTTAAACATTGCAACTATTTTGTAAAGTAATAAATAATATAGATCAGAAAAAAATTGCTGTGTGATATTCTTAAAAATTTAATTTACAAGAGGCAAACAAAGGGGCTGGCAAGATAGCTCAGTAAGTAAAGTACCTATGGTGCTAGTCTGGCCACCTGGGTTCAATCCCTGCAACTCACATAAAGCTGGAAGTAGAGAGCCAAGCCCATAAAGCTGTCCTCTCCCTTCACACGTGTCCTGTGACATGCACACATGCACACACTAACACACATACCGTCATCCTCATCATCATCAGCAGCAGCAGCAGCAGCTATTTTTTAATTAAAATGATACAGACACCCAAAAGAGCCAACCCATTATAAAGGAATATTTTTAAAACCTATACGCTACTACATCTGAAAGTTTAAAAGAAATGGATGGATATCTGAAATCATGGGAACCTCCAAAGTTAAACCAAGAAGAGACCAGCAGTTTAAAAAGACCCATAAAATATAAGGAAATTGAAACAGCCTCCCAAGTATAAAAGCCCAGGCCCAGATGGATTTACAGCAGAATTCTACCAGACATTTAAAGAAGACCTCCAACCAATACTACTTAAATTATTCAAAATGATACAAACAGAGGGAGAACTCCCAATTTCCTTCTATGAAGCCATCACTCTAATACCCAAACTGGGTAAAGACACAACCAAAAAAGAAAACTATAGACCCA
>NW_008348078.1:1289759-1290356 GCF_000622305.1 Nannospalax galili
TTAAAATCAGGAACCAGACAAGGATGTCCACTATCTCTACTCATTTTCAACATAGTACTTGAAACTCTTGCTAGAGCAATAAAAGAGGAGAAGGAAATTAAAGGAGTACTAATTGGAAAAGAAGAGGTCAAACTATCACTTTTTGCAGTTGATATGATACTATACCTAAGAGATCCCCAAAGTTCCATCAGAAAACTCCTAGAACTAATCAACACTTTCAGTATAGTGGCAGGTTATAAAATCAATCTACAAAAATCAGTAGCCTTTCTATATACCAATAATAAGCAAATGGAGAAAGAATATGGGAATGCTCCCATTCACAGTTGCTACCAAAAAATTTAAATATCTTGGAATAAATCTGATGAAAGACACCAAAGATCTCTACAATGATAATTTTAAATCATTAAAGAGATTGAGCCGGGTGTGGTGGCGCACACCTTTAATCCCAGAACTTGGGAGGCAGAGGCAGGCAGATCTCTGTGAGTTCAAGCCAGCCTGGTCTACATAGTGAGTTTCAGGACAGCTGGAGCTACAGGGAGATCCTGTCTCAAAAAGACAGAGAGAGAGAGAGAGAGAGAGAGAGAGAGAGAGAGAGAG
>NW_008348078.1:1290903-1298782 GCF_000622305.1 Nannospalax galili
AGACCCACACAGAATGGGACAAAATCTTCACCAGTGACACATCTGACAGAGATTTAACATCCAGAATACATAAAGAACACAAAAAACAAAGAATCAAGAAAACAAATGACCCAATTAAAAAATGGGCTAAAGATCTAAACAGGGAGTTCTCAAAGGAAGAAATAAAGATGGCTAAGAAACATCTCAGAAAGTGTTCAACATTGTTAGTAATTAGGGAAGTGCAAATTAAAACTACCCTAAGGTATCACCTTACCCCGATCAGACTAGCTAGGATCAAGAGAACAAATGATACCAAATGCTGGCAAGGATGTGGAGAAAGGGGAACGCTCATTCACTGCTGGTGGGATTGCAAACTCGTGAAGCCTCTGTGGAAAACAGTGTGGAGAACTCTTAAAAAACTAAAAATGAACCTTCCATATGACCTGGTTATACCACTCCTTGGCATATACCCAAAGAACTCATCCTATTGCAGAAACACTTGTACATCCATGTTTGTTGCTGCTCTTTTCACAATAGCTAAGAGACGGAAGCAACCCAAGTGTCCTTCAACTGATGAGTGGTTAACAAAAATGTGGTATATTTACACAATGGAGTTCTATTCAGCAGTAAAGAAAGATGAAATAATGAAATTTTCAGGTAAATGGATGGATCTAGAAACTGTTATACTAAGTGAAGTAACACAGACTCAGAAAAACAAACGACGTATGTTCTCCCTCATATGTGGCTCTTAGCACTAAATCCTTTTAAATTCCAGGTCCTTTTAGTAAGATGATGCTATACAGCAGTCTCTTCTGCATGAAATAACTACCATCATCACGACTAATGCTGAGCCTGATCTCTAAGCATAGTCACAATTGGGGTTGTTGACTGTTGTGCTTATTCATTAAAGAAGTACCAATCATGGTCACTGGACCCTCACTTGAGTATCCAGCCACTCTTCCTAGCCAACAAGCCCAGCCTTGGAAGACTAAAAGAAAACTAAGGAAGAACCAATAGAGGGATGCTTTTGGAAGCCCTTGTCAAGAAACTCCAAATACTCTCACAAGAAATTTGAAAATTGCGCTGTTCTGAATTTTTCTATTTCCCTGTCTAGAACATGTAATGCTAATTACTCTTGTCTTTACTTCTCCTTCACATCTCCCATTCAGGATTCAAGGACTTTCTTCTCCCCTTAGAGACAAGAGTTATGCAATTTGGGAGTCTTTTAGATAGACCTACTGAAGGGGTACTCCAATTGCCTCACCCTGCGTCCCTGTTCAGCATGGAAGAAGCCAGAGCAGTCGGCGTCCCTATTCCCCATTGGCAATCTCAGTAACCCCTTCGGAGGATGGCGTGATAAGAATAGGAAGTAGGAATTGGCTAAGCAGTTAGGGTAAAAAGACACAAAAGAAAAGTAACCAGTTTCTTGGCTAAAAGTCAAAATGTCCTTTGGGCCTGTTAGCAACATACTCTGTTCCAAGGCCAAAAATGTCATAAGTATTTGGGAGCTTGTATCTAATCTAATCCTTAAAAGATTTTAGGGTTACCTCTTCAGATGGGGGAATGTTGGTGGGGAGGAAGTAGGCATGGATTTGATCAAAACACCTTATATGCATGTATGAAATTCTCAATAATTTTTTGTAAAGAAAAGATTAAATACTCCACACATACAGTATTCTTCTTCATGGCAGTCATGTCTCAGAAAAATAGAAAGAATCTAAATACCTGTATCAGGGGACTTGTTTAATTGTTTATAATGCACAAAAGCACATATTATTGGGCTATAGTATTAAGAAAACCATGCTGAAACTTTCAACAGATATTTTTATGTGCCTAGTAGGTTTTATGCACCATTTTATGAGCTAGACAGGAATAAATAAGATTCAAAAAATAAGACAAAGTCCATGTGTCATTGAAATTTACCTTATTTTGAAAAAGATTAGCAGGAAACAGATCTATAAAGTAAGAAAGTAATAATGGTACCTCTTCAAATAAAGCAGGATAAGGATAATGAAAATTAAGGGTTGTTAGTTTTACTTGAGAATCAAATACAGCCTCAATGAGAAAAGAATATTTGAGTAAAAATCCCAAAGGAGATGGACAAGCAAGTCATGCAAGTGTGTGAAGGTGTAGTGGCAGCAAAGAACAGGTGTGTGACAATGTGGGGAGGAGATGTGCTTGGTGAGTTTGAGGGTGCAAGGATGCCAATGTGCCAACATCACATCCTGTACAATGGGCAGGCTGGGATTCTGGTCATGAAGACAGAAACAGCATGATAAGACCTTTGGATTTTATTTCTTGTGTGTGGCAAAGCTATTGGAAATTTTGGAATGTGGGAGGAAGTAGTTGTAGATGCCCATGGAAAAGAAAGGGGGTCTAATTTTCTACTGGGGTAACCTGGTAAGTAAAGAGTTGGTATATACCAGCAGATGGTTAAGAAGTAGAAAATGCAGTTGTTCATGAATGGTAGAGGTAGAGAAAAAGGAAGGGATGGGAGGACTTGAAGATTCTTACAGCAAAATGATATACTGCTTCCACTAAATCGGACAAGAAATTCAGGAGAGAAAAGAGTTGGAGAGCACTGGGAATGTGTGCTTCATTTTAGGCATGCTGAGTTTCAGGGACCTGTGAGAAACAAATGTAGATAGGGTAAAAGCTAAAATGAGCGTTGCATTGCTTACTTAGAATTGGGGGTGGTCCACAACTCATGATTTGCAGAACAGATAGAGGAGTGTGTGTGAGAGCTGTCTGAACACTCTTCCCATCTAGCTCCATCTACTCAAACGGTTCCAAGACAGCTCTTTGCAAAATGGCTGGTTCTATGTTTAAATGAGAGAAAAACACAAAATGAGCCTTGAGCAGGGAATGTTGACAGTTAAAAGGGGGTTTGGCATGGTGGCTCATGCCTGTAATCCCAGCACTCCAGAAGTAGAGATGGAATCCCCAGAGCAAGAGGCCTTTACTCAAATTAATAAGGTAGAGAACAATTAGGAACACTCTTGACATCAGCCCCAGGCCTCCACATACACCACAGACATGAAAAAAAAAAAAATACTGGATCTAGATTAAAAGTGGCTCCCACTAACCAAACTTTAGACAAGTTGAGCATGAAAATAAATGATGTATGAATCTGTGAGTCCACTGATACTACAAATGAATGCTTTGACACTAGACGGCATGTTACTACAAACATCCGCATTATCGTACACAGTATTTTTTTAATTTCAAAGAATGGGTGAGAAGGCTGCAGGTGTAGCTCCGTGGTAGAATGCTTACCTAGCACATGTCAGGCCTTACATTCTGTTCCCAGTACTGCCAAAAAGAAAAAAACGAAAAAAAGTGTGATGAGGAGGCCCTGGCTCCACTGTTCAGTCTCCAGCACAAGGAGGAGTCGGGGACTTTCAGGAGCCTGGGAGATGTCTAACCTCAATCAAATGACAGATTATCATTAATGGGATTTGAAATAGCATGCAAAGGCCAGGCGTTGTGGCATGCACCTTTAATCTCAGCACTCGGGACGTAGAGGTAGGCAGATCTCTGTGAGTTCGAGGCTAGCTTGGTCTACATAGTGAGTTCCAGGCCAGCTGGAGCTACAGGGAGACCGTGTCTCAAAAAGACCCCCCCCCAAAAAAAGCATATTGCATGCAAATCATTAGTCAATCTTAAATTGAGGAAATATTAGACAAACCCAAGTTGGGAGCTTAAATTGTGCATAACTGGCCTGTACCCTTTGGAGATGCCAGGATCCTCTGTGGGCATGTGATGTCTTAGGCGTCATCACTTGTTTGCAGTATAATCTGACCACCTGTCCACACATTGTGCTGCAGTTTTCCCAAGTGGTGGCAGTAGCAGCTTTCATACAGCAAAGTTGTGAATCAACCAGAGGCCTTAGAAGCAAGCACCCTGTGGCTAAACTGGAAGCTTTAGGCCATTTCAGACCTGCACTAGGATGTCATCCTGACCTTTTAGAACTAAGTCCAACACTGAGGCTGACTTCTGTTCTACTAAAAAATGAAGGAAGAGGAATGGGGCAAGAGAATGAGTAGGAAGGGTCCAGCCTCCACCATGTTCCAGAGTTCCAGCCGAGCTGCAGGGCTGATAGAGGGCTGTACCCTAATGGCAAATTTTTTAGTGTCACTATCACAGCATTTATTTAAATGTAGCTGTTTTGTTAATTTTTTAAAAATCTGTTTTTTTAATGACTCAGAATAGTATATAAAGATAATTTTTAGATATTTATAGTCGAGCTGGAGAGATGGCTCAGCAGTTAAGAGCACTGACTGCTCTTTCAGAGGACACAGGTTCAGTTTCCAGCACACATATGGCAGCTAACAATTGTCCATAACTCCAGTTTCAAGGGGTCTGACATCCTCTTTTGGCCTCTGCAGGCATTGTACAACATACATGCAGGCAAAGCACTCATCCACATAAGGATACATAAATTTTTAAAGACATTTATAGTCAAATAATGAGAAAGTGTAGTGTCTGTCCTCCCATGGTATTATGGTACAGTGATATCCAGTACAGTGGCAATAAGAGGAAAATGTTGATAAAGATCTGTAAATGTTGAAATTGTTGTACAATGTGGTGAGAAGGTAAAATGGGACAGCTACTTGAAACAACAGTGTAGCAGTTCCTCAAAATGTTAAACATCGTTACCTTATAACACAGCATTTTGGGGGCTTAGAGAGATGAATCAGCGGTTAAGAGCCCTGGCTGCATGTACAGAAGACCCTGGTTCAAATCCCACATGGCAGTTAACAACTGTCCATAACTCCAGATTCAGTGGATCCAACGCCCTCTTCTGTCCTCCTCAGGCACTGCATGACACAGATGCACTTTTACTTACATACAGGCATAATACTCATACACATGAAATAAAAATAGTTTTTGTCTTTTTTCTTTGAAACAGGGTCTCCCTTTAGCCCCAGACGACCTGGAACTCACTATGTAGACCAGGCCTTGAACTCACAGAGATCCTTGAACTCTGCCTCCTAACTGCTGGAACTACAGGCATGCACCACCATGCCCCAAAACACAGCATTTTCATGTTCAGATCTATACCAATGAGACTTTACATAAGTCTCTATCAAATGTTCATAGTAGCATTATTCATAAATCAGAGAGAGTGGAAACAACCCCAGCATTCATGGGGATTTTTTGGGGTCTTTTTGAAACAGGGTCTCCCTGTAGTCCCAGCTGACCTGGAACTCACTATGCAGACCAGGCTGGTCTTGAACTCACAGAGATCCACTGAACAAAAAGGGTAAGCAAGGAAACATTACATATAACATACTACATGCAGCTACTGTTATACTCTAGAAGCACTGTTAATTTCATTTTGTTGAATATAGAAAACATACTAAGTGAAAATAAGTCACAAAAGAAGGCCATATTAGCATGTAAAATATCTACACTAGGCAAATCCATAGAGACAGAAAGTAGATCAGTTGTTCCCAGGATCACAGGGAAGGTGACTGCTAAGTGGATTGAGTTTTCCTTTTGGGGTGGTGAAAATGCTCTGAAACTAGGTAGTGCTGATGATTACAGAACATTTCAAATATATTAATGCCACTGTTTTTATACTTTTAAATGGTTAAAATGGTCAATGTTATGTGTATTTTGCCACAATAAATACGGGTGAATTTTATGGTATGGAAATTCTAGCTCAGTAAAGCTGTTGTCAAAAGGAATTACATAGTTGCTTACATTACCAAGGAATTATACTGAGGGAAATATATCCAATTCCAAAGATTATATACTGGGCAATTCTGTTTATATGACATTTTTGAAGCAGCCAATTTCTACTAAGGACATCAGTGATCTTTGTATGTCAGGATGGAGTGGTAGAAGGAGGTGGCTACTAGGGCCACTTAAAGCCAGCCACAGTGGCATGTCTGTAATCCCAGCACGTAAGGGATGGGTACAAGGGGATCATGAGTTCAGAGCCAGCCTGATCTGTATAGTAAAGGAAAGATTGGGGGCGGGGGGTGCAGACGTGTACCTCAGTGGAAGAGCACTTGCCTAACATCCACAAAGCCCTGGAGTTGATGCCTAGCACTACATAAAGCTGGGCATTGTGCTGGACACCTGTGATTCCAGTATTGAGGAGATAAAGAAAGAAGGTCAGAAGTTCAATGTCATCCTTAACACACAGTGAGGCTGAAGCAGCCTGAGCTGTGTGAGACCCATTTAAAATAGTTTATTATTTTTAATCTGTTTTTTAATGTTTTATTTATTTTTATTATTTTTATTTTTATGTGTATGAGTGTATTGCTTACATGTATATAAGTGTACCTGTGTCATGCAATGCCTGAGGAAGTCAGAAAAGGGCATCAGATCCCCTGGAACTGGAGTTACAGATGGTTGTAAGCCACTGTTTTGAGTTCTGGGAATTGAACCTGGATCATCTACAAGAGCAGCCAGTGCTGTTAATTGATGAGCCATCTCTTCAGCCCTCAAAGACCTATTTCTTTAAAAAAGGAAGAACCCTGGGGCTGGAGAGATGGCTCAGCGGTTAAGAGCACTGACTGCTCTTGCAGAGGACCCAGGTTCGATTCCCAGCACCCACGTGGCAGCTACAAACCATCCTTAACTCCAATTCCAGGGGACTCCGAAGCTCTCTTCTGACCTCCGCAGCATTGCACGACAAGGGTGCACTCACATACATGCAGGCAATACACTCATATACATAAAATGAAAATAATAAATAAAAATATTTTTTAAAAAAAGAAGAACCCTTATGGTAATGGAATTGTTCAGTAGTGTGTGATTGAAGTGGTAGATACCAGTTCCTACACAGAAATAAAACCATACTAAGAATACATGCCAGTAAAACGTGGTGAAATGCAGATAGGAGTAGTTAGTTAGGTGTCAGTATTCTGACTGGAAGGTTATACCGTCCTTCTTAAAAGAACTATAATTCTCAATATCAGTGATAGGCATAAGTACCTCTGAAACCTCCGCACTTGTGGCAAGTTGTGAATTTCAGCAATGCAGTATTTTCTCATGAAGAGGATGTTGACTATAGAAAAGACTTTTCTTGAGGTGTCGTTGTTATTGTTTGAGTTTTAAGTTACATTTAGCAAAGAAAGATTGTTATTCCTTCCTGTTCAGTGATGTTGGAAAGTTCATACCAAGCATGGTAGCACATGCCTATAATACCAACACATGGGAAATGAGGCAGGAGGATTGCTTCAAGTTTGAAATCATCCTGGGATATACAGGGAGACCCTGACAGTGTATGAAATTCTGTAATCAATTAAAAAATTAATTAGTTAAAAGCATTTTAAAAAGAAAGAAAATAAAGCTCACATGTCACATTTTAGCAGAGAAAATATGATTTTTAAATGGATAAGAAATGTTTTTGAGCAGTAAACATTATACTGTTAACATCTCTTCATGTTAAAAAGATAAACAGCAGGATTAATTGTTTACTTTGGGAGTCCATGTCTGGTTGTTTTTGAGGAAAGGAATGCAGTGTCCTATCTAGTTCCCTGCTAAGGAAGCAGCGTCCTCCCTTCTGGGCAGCTCCGTTCACATGCCCCATCAAGCCTCTCCCCCTCTTCCTGCTCCCACAGCCCTTTTCTCTTGTCTCTCACTTTTACTTTTACACTTCATCCTCTAGTTGCTTCTCCATCTTCCTTCCTTCCTAAATTGACTCTTAGTAAGAGATTAAGAAGTAGACAAGAAGATCTTGTTGATCCTTAAAGACTGCTGCCTCTGACAGTGACCTAGAATAAAAGGCCAGCCTGACATGATTCCCAGAATTCTTGGTGGACTACTAAGAACTGCTCCCATCTCAAGTGTAAACACCCACACGGTCACTTAATCTCCTTCCCTCTTGGCACAAGTGCATGCACTGACACACACATCTCTCTCTCTCTCTCTCTCTCTCTCT
>NW_008348078.1:1298818-1306236 GCF_000622305.1 Nannospalax galili
CCATGAAACTGTGCCAGTAAATGAAAAAAAAAAAGGGAAGTCACATAGTTTTGAAGGTGGGGGAGGTAGAAATTTTCAGAGGAGTTATTATAACCCTTAAATTGCCCTCTAAAAAACTAGTTTTCTTTCTTTGTCATTTGTTCTTATAATTTGTGATTTTTGAAGTTTTCTCCAATTAACACATTGTGACATTAAGCTGATAAAGGCAAGGTAAAACTTTTCAGGGCTGGAATGTAGCTCTGATTGAGTGCTTGCCTTGTATACATGAAATCCTGAGTTTAGTCCCCAGCAGGTAGAGGGAGGGAGGGAGGGAGGGAGGGAGAGAGAGAGAGAGAGAGAGAGAGAGAGAGAGATAGCCCTTCTCAGATCTTGTGTCTGCATGTAGCTGACTTCTTAGGTGTGATTCTGTGTTGCTGAGATGGTGCTGAGAATGAAGGTTTACAAACAGCATCCACTTTCTTTTTCTGTTTGGTTTTATTTTTTGCTTTTTGTTTGTTGATTTTATTTTATTTATTTATTTTTTTTTTTTTGAGACAGACTAGCCTTGAACTTATTAAGTAGCCCATGCTGGCCTCAATCATGAGCTTCTTCCCCAGTGCTGGGATTCTAGGTCTGTGCAATTGCATTCACAGCTGTAAATCTACCTTCTGATTGCTGTGATTCTGCCTAACTGGGAGTGGACTGACCGGCTGGAGCATGGGCGTTTTAGGTTATTTCTTTTCTTTCTTTCTTTTTTGATCTTTTTGAGACAGGGTCTTCCTGTAGCCCCAACTGGCCTGGAACTCACTATGTAGACCAAGTGCTGGGATTAAAGGCGTGTGCCACCATGCCCAGTAGGTTATTTCTTACTGTAGGACACTGGGCATTTTCACCCTTAACAGAACATAAAATAAAACTGCAGTAACTCAGTGACAGAAACTAAAATTTCTAAACTTGGAAGATGTACAGACATTGAGCTTGGTGTTCAGCAAACTGAAGTCACCTGGATTGCATGGGGCTAAGGGCAGACACTCCCAGAACCAGTCCATCAGCCACAGAGCTCAAAGTGAAGCCCCTTCTCCAGACCAGGCAGGCTTCTCTATCAAATGCTAACAGCATAGACTGGAGACTTGTTTGTATATAGGTGTTTATTTTAAGCTGGCAACATCCTACTACCTCCCTGTAAGACATTTTTCTCGTGGCACTATAAATTAATCCCTCCTAAAGATAGTGCATCACAGGTTACCCACCAACAGTGCTCAGGGCTGTGGAGGACATGAGAAGTCACCTGCAGTCCAAGCTCTCCTGGTGTGAATGTGTGCGTGTTTGCTTTGCCCAGTGACAGGGCAATCAAAGGGTGTGCCTCAGTCTGCTCCCCAAAGTGGATTATTTCTATGAACACTGATTTATTGCATAACTTTAAAATGTCAAATCTCCTGACACCCCTCCCCAACACACACACACACACACACACACACCCTCCTATGGCTTGACTATACCCTCCTATGGCCTTGCTTGCTCATTTTCCCCTGGGGTGCAACCGTACAAATCTAGCATCCCCCTGTGAATTCAGATGTTGGTGCCTGAGCTGCAGTCTGCAGTAAAGACTGATGTCTCTGCAACCATCAATGAACTAAAAATCATTCAAGAGGCTCTAGAGAATTGTTCCTTGTCTATAAAGGGGATCTAGACCCTTAGAGCACCCTGTTCAGATAAGTATGAGCTATGTGCCAGTACCCCAGTCCCTCTGTACTTGTGTTCCCTCTGTCATCTTGTTTTCATTTTTGTCTTTGAGACAAGATCTTGCATGATATCCCAGGTGGACCTGAAAATTACTGTGTAACCTGAGATGGCCTCCTACATAGCAGTCTCCCTCCTTGGCCTCTAGAGTGGCAAGCATGGGCTCCTGGCTTGTCACCATTTTGAGTCACATCCTCCATTGAGCAGCTTGGACTTCCTGTTCTGTGTTCATCAGCACTGTCCTTACCCATACCCCGCTGAAGTCACTCAGTGCCACGGCCTCTCTGTTCTCAGACATGAGTTTAGCATCCACCACGTGTTCTTAGTTTGGCTCCATTGCCCATGATCACTCACTTTCTCGGTGAGGGCTTGCTCTCCTTGACCCTCCCCTGTCATTCGTAACTCTTCTTCCTTGTCTTTACTTTGAAACGTTTCTCCCAATCATGCTCTTGTGCTGCCAGAGCCCAAGGAGGCTATATTACTTATTTTATGAGTTGGTAAGGCAAAATACTGACAAAGGCTACTTAAGGAGGGAAGAGTTTGTTTTTGCTCACAGTTGGAAGATACGGTCCAGCACAGTGGAGGGATGGTGGAAGCAGGCCTGCGAGGTGGCTGGTCACATTGCATCTGCAGTCAGGAAGTTGAGAGATGAATGCTGGTGCTCAGCTCCTTGCCTCCTTCTTAGTCAGTTTAGGACTGGGTCTTCCCATCTCAATGAGTTCTAAAAATCCATCCCAAATTTGTCCAGAGATTTGTTTCCATGGTAGTTCTAAATCCCAAGTTGGAAAATCAAGGTTAACCATTGTAGAGGCAGAAAGGTTGGTAGTAGTGCAAGAAACGTAGACCAAGCCAGAGAGGGGAACACCAGAGCTCTGAGGTGTGAACCCAGTGCCTCAAAGCAACAGGTTTCCCAAGGTAACAAAATTTTTTAATTTTATGTAGTTTTCCAACTGCTAAGTTAAATACTGATTTTAAAGTATTTTATCAGTACACATAAATCAAAGGAAACATCTGGCAAAGGACACAGGCTGTGAGCTCCAATTTGCAGCATTACTTCTAACTGCTACCCTGTTACTTTTGGTTTTGGAACAATGTAAATGCAATTTTAAAATGAAGAATCCCCAAAAGGCTTCTGTATTGAAAGTCTGGTCTCCAGCTAGTACCACTATTTGGGAAGGTTCTGGAAACTTTTGGAGGTAGAGCCCACACAGTGAACAGTAGGCACATGTGCCAGTCCTCCTGTCCTGCCATCAATAACAAAGGTTAGGATATTAGACAAGGGCATTGGATAAAAGAATGTCCTGATTTTTTATTTTAAGAAGATAGCTTTTAGGGCAGTATGGAGGATGGCTTGAATAGAAACCTTAGATAATTTTCTTAGATCAGGCGGGAATCCATTGTCCTAATCGATGACAAACACCTGTGTGACTTCCTTGTTGCTATGTCAGAACATTTGGCATAAACAACTTAAAAGGCAAGATTTATTTTTGCCCATATTTTCATAGGGTTCAACCCATATCTGCTTGACTTTATGGGCTTAGGTAGAAAATCATGGCAGTAGTAGCTTGTTGGAAGGTTACTTTCCTCATGTTGGACAGGAAGCAGCAGGGGAATACAGGAAGGCACAAGAGCAAGATGTTGCCCCAGTTACCTACTTCCATTGAAAATAAAGAACCTTTGATTTCCAGTATAAAACAGATGGGCCCTTTAAATTTTTTAACTATTTACTTACTTATTTATTTATTTATTTATTTATTTATTTATTTATTTATTTATTTATTTTGTGTATGACTGTTAGGCCTACATGTATGTAAATGCACCTGTGTCATGCAGTGCCTGTGGAGGTCAGAAAAGAGCATCCCCTGGAACTGGAGTTATAGATGGTTGTTAGCCACCATGTGGGTGATGAGATTTGAACCTGGGTCTTCTGCAAGAACAGCCAGTGCTCTTAACCTCTGAGCCATCTGTCTAGCCGCCCCCCCTTTTTGATATAAGTTTTGAGAGTACTTGGAAACCATTCTTATTTATAGACTTAAGTGATTCATATATATAATATATCCAGTATAAAAACAGATGAGTAGAAAGAATGGCTCTTTTGGGCTATCTTGGTTTGTTTGAGCACAATGAATGAGCCAAGTATAAAACCATGATGCCACACAGATACAGTGGGGCACAGAGGGCCCTGGAACCGTGAAATAAGTGTCCAAAGCTTTAATACTGAATGCAGTTAAGAGGTATCTCATTGGTTCTAAAACAATACCTTGACTTTTGAGGACATCAAGAAAATCTGTGATCCATCCATTTATATGCTAAGCACACAATGTTGCCCTCTCTGCTTTGCCTTCTGTGAGGTGCTAGGTATATGATGGTAAGCTAAGCAGTCCCTGCCCTCCCAACTCTGGTAAACATGCAGTCACAGACCATGAGAGTGCTAGGGATGCAGTGAACAGGATGTTATGATAGCCAGTACTGGACCAGGGGTGGCCTGCTCTAGCCGCTGTGGTCAGAGACTTTTTAAATGAAATGATCTTTAGACTAAGTCTGATGATACAGCAGGCAACTGTGCAAAGAGCTGAGCGAAGAGCATCCACCACAGAGAACCATATGTACCAAACCCTAGGAAGAGAAAAGCTCAAAAGAGAGCAGAGAAGGAGATTACTGTTTTCATCCAGCTGAGCCGCTATAACAAAAATACCATAGACTGCATGGTTCACAGTGTAGTTCTGGGATCTGAGAAGTCCCAGTATTACAGGGAAACCTAGGTTCTCTGCTTCAGTACTTAGCCTCATTAATAAAAAATAATTTAAAAACAGGCTGGAGAGATGGATCAGCAGTTAACAGCCCTTCCTGCTCTTCCAGATGACCTGGGTTCATTTCTCAGCACACACATGGCAGCTCACAACCTCCTGTAATTACTTCCAATGCCCACTTCCAGCCTCCAAGGGCACAAGGCACACCTGTGGTTCACAAACATTCATGCAGGGAAATTTTCATATATATAAAATAAAAATAAATACATCTTTTTAAAAAGTAATTTAGAACCTGGTGTGGTAGTGTACACCTTTAGTGCTACCACTTGGGAGGCAGAGGCAGGTGGATTCTGTGACCAGGCCAGTCTGGTCTCCATAGCAAATTCCAGGCCAGATGGACCTACAAAAGACAAAAGGCTTTAGAAACAGATTCAGCACAATTTTATGAGTTTGAGAGAAAAAAAACAGGGTAGTTCAGCTATGAGTTTTGGAGAAGGGCAAGCCACGCCTTTTGCAGCAGAGGTCAGCAGCAGGTGCGTGGTGGACAGGGTCATGCAGCGTCAGAAGAGTGTGAGCAAGGAAGCACAACATGTCCAGAAAGCAAGCTTTGGTGCTGACCAGTAGCCAAAAGAAAAAGATGAGAAAGGAAAAGACGGAGAGAAAAAGTTATGCTTTCCTGCTTACAGCAAGGTGCACAGGCTTCATTTAGCATGCTTCCATGAGGAAAGGTCTGTAAGCGGCTGTACTGATGGAGGGTCTTCTCGGAGGGATAAGTACGTTATCTAACTTAGTAGATAACTATTCCCTGGATAACCCTAGCAATTCTTCAGGTAACTTGGCTTTCTTGGAGGATGGACTCCTTGCCAGGTGATTGACAGGTGTAGCTGGATTAACTCTGGTTTGGTTTGGTCTGGTTTGGTTTTTGAGACAGGGTCTTCCTGTATACATCAGGCTGTCCTGGAACTCAAGGAGGCTGCATCTGGGTCCTGCGTGCTGGGATTAAAGGTGTGCACCACCACACCTGGCCAGCAGGAGTAAATTATACATACATATATATAGTGTGTGTATGCATTTCATATAATAGATCTTAATCAAATTTAGACCTCCCATCTGTACCCCCCACCACAAGATTTCATGCATTCTGTCATATATGTTAAGGCCTATCAAGTCAAGCATTTGTACCCAGTTGTCCCTCAGTACAAGTTCATCCACTGAAGTTTAGTCAGTCTATCTAGAGTCACTCCCTTAAAGAAAATCTACTCTCTCTCACCACACAGTAATCAGTTGCCAGTAGTTCCTTGGCCAAGGTTGCAGCCTGCCACCCATTTCACCAGTTCTATGCTGAGTTTTTGTCTGATCGAGTCAGCCTGGTCTTGTGCCTGCTGTCACCATTGTTGCAAGTTCATATGAGCAAGTTCCCTGAGGCCCAAAAGCCTCTGCTTCCTTATGTTCATGTACCAACTCTGGATCTTACAATCTTTCTGCCTCCTCTTCTGCAATGCTCCCTGAGTGGGTGGATGATGTTTAATACAGAAGTCCTATCAAGGGACATTCTGCTGTCTCTTAGTCTCTAAAACTTGGCCAGTTGTGGCCTTCTGTGTTCATTGCACCCTGTTGTATGATGAAGCTTCGCTGGTGAGAGCTGAGGGATGCATTAGTATTCTCTCTACCCCCTGTTCCACTATGGTCCATGAACCTTAGGTGTAGAGGTTCCACTATAGATGTGTCACTTAGGACTGGGCATCTCTCAGACATATATTCTCTGTGTGTGACCATTTGTGGAGCTCTGTAACAACCTCCATCTGTTGCAAAAGGAAGTTTCTTTGATGAGTGGTGTAGGTATACTTGTCTGTAAAGAGTATATTTAGCAAACAGTAAGAAATTTCAGTTGTCCAGAAATATGGTAGAGATAGGGTTTTCTCTAGGATCTATGATCTCTCCAGCCATGTATATTTGGTGATATTTTACAGTGCCACCTGTGAGTTCCCTCCCATTGAGAGGGTTTTAAGTCCAATTAGATAGTCGTTGATTACCACATAGATAAAAGTGTCACTACTACACTAATAGAGATAGTTTGCTGTGCCAGCCCTTGTGGTTATTAGGCTTTGGAGCTGGGTTGGACTACTGATTGATTTCTTCCCTAAGCAACTTGCGTAGTATCCTCTACAACCATGAGAGCTAGTCTTCAGGGAAGAGGCTTCCAGGTCAGTTCCAGCTCCATTGCTCCAAGTCCTGTGTCCAAAATATGTCTTGTCTTCAGCAATAGGGTCTTGCGTTCAAATTCTGTTAGGTAATCAAGGGCTGTCACAATATCCTATGTCATTTTTGGAGTCTCTTGAACTACCCTAACAACTCAAAGAGAGATGTCTCCTGTCTGACACTGTGTTTCTTGTTATATAGCCTTCAGGTATTCAAAAGGTTGAGGCAGGAAGATTGAAAATCCAAGACCAGCTTGGACAGCACTGCAAGGTTTTGTCTCACCTAGCAGTGGAGTAGAATGCAAGGGAAAGTACTTTAGGGGTAATCCAGATATTGGATTTAACAGAGAAAAGTTTCAACAGAGACATTATAAATAAGCTGGGATTGGTGGCACTTACCTACCTGTATTACCCCAGCATTCAGGAGGCCAAAGCAACTGAGCTATAAAGTGAGGCGGTGTCAAAGGGAAAAAACACGTGTGTGCGAGTGTATGTGACTATGTCTGTGTGTGCAAAGAACTAAAGGAAACCATGTTTTGGGGGGTCTTTTTTATTTTTAAAAAGAAATATGTTTTTTAAATTATTTATTTAATAACCACATACTTAGAAGAAGCATTTCATTACACCAGCATTGACATATTGACATATTTCAAAATTGGCTGTAAATTTTTTAGGTTTACAGTTGAATTATTACAGTTATACAATATTGAACTCAGTATAACCCTTATAAGACATAAAATTGAATGAGGTT
>NW_008348078.1:1306808-1318895 GCF_000622305.1 Nannospalax galili
GTTAATTAGTAGGGGTGAAAAAAATTACCATTGAAATCTATCCAATGACTTTATAGACATACACAGGTGCCAAGGATCCAAGTGCAGCCAATTATGACTAGTAATAATCAGATACATAGAGATTAGAGATGCATGCACCAACATCTCAGTGTTAGTAGCAAAAACAATAAGTCTTTCTGTAAGGAACAATATATTCTAAAAAGAAATATGTTTTTTATTTGCTTTTGTGTATTTCATACAGAACATGTCAGTCTTAATCATCTTTATATCCCTGTCCCCACCAGCACCCTTCCACAGCCCCCCACTGAAACCCATATATTCTGTCATCCCTGTTATGGCCCACTGTGTCAAGTCAGTGTCCCCAGACATTCCCCAGTGCAAGTCCATTCATTGAGGTCTAGTCAGCCTATCTAGAGTCCCTTGCTTTTCAGAAGATCAGCTCTTCTTCACCTAGCAGCAATAAGTTACTAATATTTCTTCAGCTAAGATTGAGGCCTACTATTCATTTTCCCAGTTCCATGCTGGGTTACTGTCTGCCTGAGTTTGCATGGGACCTGTGTATGGTGACACCATTGCCAAAAAATCATATGAGCAGGTTCCCAGGAGCTTTTAGGACTCTGTTTCTATATGGTCGTGCACCTCCTCCCTGGTTCTTACAATCTTTCCACCCCCTCTTCCAAGATGGTCCCTGAGCCTTGGGTGGGTGAAGTTTAATACAGAAATCCTGTCTAAGGACCAGCATCCAACAGACTCTTGATCTCTACAGTTTGGCCGTTTGTGACCTTTGTGTTCCTGGCCCTCTGCTGCATGAGGAAGCTTCATTAATGAGAACTGAGTGATTCATTACTGTCTTCTTCTTTACCCCTGTCCTATGTTCCATGAGCCTTAGGTATAACGATTGCATTATAGATGTGTTCCTTAGGCCTGGCCAATTCACAGGTAATGTCCGTGTGTGACCACTTATGGCCATTTGGTAATAGTCTCCGACTGGTGCAAAATAAGCTTCTTTGATGAGTGGTGACTAGGATATTTGTCTGTAAATATAAGGTTACATATTTTTCACATAGTAAGAAATGACATTAGTCTAGGGATGTGAATTAACTCTAGGTGTACCAAGTCTTAGCACAGAAACAGAAACAACATGAAAAACCAAGACAGCATGTCTCCGCCATTAGTCACTCATGCCATAATAATGGCACCTAATGAAAAACACCTGGAAGAATTACCAGACAAAAGAATTCCAAAAAATGATTGTGAGTATCAAAGAAGACATGAACATACTCTGAGAGAACAAAACAAAGAAGATTAAAATGGGGAAGTCAGTTCAAGATCTGAAGCTAGAAGCAGAATTCCTGAAGACAATGCAAACTGAAACAATGTTGGCAATGAAAACCAAATACACCAATGAGAACCTCAGTGGAAAGCCACACCAGTAGAATAGGTCCTGCAAAAAACAGAATCAGGCGTGGAGGGCAAGGTGGAGAAACTGGATCACTCAGAAGGATCAATGATACATTTTCAAAGAAATATCAGCCGAAAATTGAGGGCTCTAGACAACATGAAAAGACCTAGCCTTCGAATAATAGGTATAGAAGTAGGTGAAGAGCACCATAGAGAAGGGAATATTTTCAAGAGAATCATAGAAAAACAATTCCCAAACCAGGAAACCTACAGAACCGTAGACAGAAAAGAAATTCCCCCATGGCATATTATAGTTGAAACATTAAAAATACAGAGTAGGGGCTGGAGAGATGGTTCAGTGGTTAAGAGCACTGACTGCTCTTGAAGAGGACCTGGCTTTGATTCCCAGCACCCACATGGGGCCTATAAACCGTCCTTAACTCCAGTTCCAGGGGAATCTGAAGCCCTCTTCTGACCTTTGCGGCATTGCATGACATGAGTGCTTGCACATACATGCAAGCAACATGCTCATATATATAAAATCAAAATAATAAATAAAATATTTTTAAAAAATAAAACAAAAAATAAAATCAGAGTAAAGAAAGGGCATTGAAAGCTGAGAGACAAAGGTTAAGTCATTTATAAAGGTAGGCCCATCAATATAACATCTGATTATTTAACAGAAAAATTTAAAGCCAGGAGGGCCTGGAAAGATGTATCCTAAGTTCCAAATGACAGCTATCAACCCAGACCATTGTACCCAGCAAACTATTAAAATTGAAGCAGAAATGAAAATGCTCCACAATAAAGCAGATTCTAGGAATTCATGACCACGAAGCCAGCTTACAGGGACTACTGGAAAGAACGATTCAGTCAAGACAAAGATAAAGACACCCAGAGCTCACAGGGAATACGCAGTACACATTGTTCACTGATAACTGCTGGTGTTAACAGTCTCAGTTCTCCAGTAGAGACACGGGCTAGCAGACTGGAACAGAAACCATCTTTTTGTTACCTTTAGGAAACACCTAGCCATCAAAGAAAGACCCACTATAGGATAAAAGGAATTCCAAACAAACAGAACCAAGGCATAAGCAGGGTAGCTATTCTAGTATCCACCAAAATAGACTCCAAACCAAAACCTGTCAAAAGCCATAGAGGGTTACTTACTCATTAGGGACAATCCAACAAGAGGATTTTACAGTTCTAAACATGTGTTTATGTTCCAAACACGGGAGCAGCCAGCTTCATGGAAGAAATAGTATTAGATGTAAAACCATTGACACCAACACAGAAGGTGTTTTCAGACTAAGCATGAAAACATTAGAATTAAAATACATCATAAACCAAATGAACCTAACATACGTCTACGGAACATCCAACCCAAACAGTAAAGAATGCATGTTCTCAAAAGCCCAAGGAACTGTCTCCAGAACTGACCACATGTTAAGATACAAAGTTTCAACAGATATAAGAAAATTGAAATAATATCATGTATTCTAACTGACCACAGTGGAATAAAGCTGGATAGCCACAGCAATAGAAACTGCAGAAAGTACACAAACTCATGAAGACTAAACAATACACTACTAAGTGAGAATTGGGTCAAGGAAGAAATTTCAAATTTTTTAGAAAATACAATGTGATAAACTCTATGGAACACAATGAAGGCAGTACTAAGAGGGGAGTTTATAGCAATAGTGCCTATATCAAAAAATTTGAAAGATTTCAAATTAATAACCTAATGATGAACCTGAAGACCTTGTAAAAGAAGAAACAACACCAAAAAAAAAAAAAGTAGACTGGAAGACATAATCAAAATCAGGGCTGAAATTAATGAAATAGAAATGGAAAAAAAAAAAAGAATCAGCAAAACAAAGAGATGATTCTTTTAATCTAGTAACAAGATAGACAAACTTTTAGCCAAATAAATCAAAAGGAAGAGAAAGAGGGCCCAAATTAATACATTCAGGCAAAACATTCATACACATAAAATAAAAATAAATTTTTAAAATAAAAAAATTGGAATTCCACTAAACTGAAAAACTTTAAATAATGGCTGAATTTCTAAATTTCTAGATGTATATGACCTACCTAAGTTAAACCAAGAGGAAGTAAATAATTTAGACAGACCCATAACAACCAACGAGATGGAAACAATATTTAAAATCTCCAAACCTAAAAAACCCAGAGCCAGATGGATTCAACACAAAATTCTACCAGTCCTTCAATGAAGAACTAATGCTAATGCTCCTCAAATTATTCCATAAAATAGAAAGGAAGGAGCACTTCTAAATTATTTTTACAGAGCCAGTATTCTTGTGATGCCACAACCAGATACAAAGATCCAGCATAAAAGAATTATAGGCCAGTCTCCTTGATGAACACGGATGCAAATTTTCCTGATAGAATATTTGCAAATCAAATCCAAGAACACATCAAAAAGATCATGCACCATGATCCAGTCAGCTTCCTCCCAGAAATGCGAGAGTGCTTTAGATACATAAATCAATATGTAATCTTCCACATAGACTCAAGAGCCAAAACCACATGATCATCACCTTAAATGTAGAAAAGGCTTTTGGCAAAATCTGACATCTCTTCATGATAAAAGTCCTGGAGAATCTACGGATTCAGGGGACATATCTCAACATAATAAATGTAATATGAAACAAGCCCACAGCCAACAAAATCATTGCTAAATGGAGAAAAACTTGAAGCATTTCCACTAAAATCATGAATGGGCTACAGATGTCCAATCTCAACACACATGTTCAATTTGGTGCTTAAAGTTTCAGCTGGAGCAATAAGACAAGAGAAGGAGATAAAGGGGACAAATAAGAAGTAAAGGTGCCCTTATTTGCAAATGATACATGTCTGTACATTTTAAAATCCTGTAGACTCCACCAGAAATATCCTGAAGGTGATAAATATATTCAGCAAATTAGGGATACAGAATTAACACACAAAAATCAGTAGCCTTCTTACATACCAACAACGAATATGGTAAGACAGAAATCAAGAACATGGCCCTATTCACAATAGCCTCAAAAAAAAAAAAAAAAAAAAACTTGGAACAAACCTAACCAAGGAAGTAAATGATTTGTACAGTGAAAACTTTAAAACACTGAATAATGTCCTATTTTATGTATGTACCAGCTTTTCACTATCCACTCCTCTGTTGACGGACCGCTAGATTGGTTCCATTTCCTTGGTATAGTGAACAGAGCAGCAATAAACGTGGGATGCATCTTTTTCAGAAAACTGTCTCTTCAGGTCTTTAGCCTGTTTCTTGATTGGCAATTTTATTTCCTTGGCATTTAATTTCTGCAGTTCTTTGTAAGCTCTGAATATTAACCCCTCTCTGAAGTATCACTGGCAAATATTTTTTTGCATTCTGTGTGCTCTGATGATGGCTCCCTTTGCTGGGTAGAAACTTTTTAATTTCATACAATCCTATCTGTTGATACTTGGGGCTAGTTCCTGTGCTATTGATGGTCTATTCAGAAAGTTCTTACCTACCCTGATGTCCTGAAGAGTATTCCCTCAACTTTTATCTAGGAGTTCCAGGGTTTCAGAGTTTCAGGTTATAAATTAATGCACCCCCTCACTATACCCCCAAATAGGCTCTTTCCTAATACATGTTTTTGCCTCCTTTCTCAAGAATTAGCTGTACATAGCTTTGTCAGTCCATTTCTGGGTCCTCTGCTCTGTTGCGGTAATGTGCCTATTTGTCCCTTTCTCTTGTCTGATTTTAGCTAAGACTTCATGTACTGTGTTAAATAAGACAGGGGAGTGGGCGTCCTTGTCATGTTCACGCCCTGTGGTTGTAGAACAGAAAAATCAAGCTGGAGCTGAGACAGAAGGCTCTCCCTGCCGCTTAGCTTTCATAATGCTGGAAGGTGCTGTGCAGGTTGCTGGGCGGGGTCATCAATGGTCTTATCCAGGTGGATCCTGTTTGCTACAATACCGACCTGCCAGGTAAAATGTGTGGATAGTGCTGCAGCAGTACCACTGGTGAAATGGTGGCAAGACTAGTAAGGAGTAAGACCCACTCTAGGAAAGGGATCCAGGCCTAGTACTGTGAATCTGGTCAAAACCCATGACTAAGGAGGGCATACACTGTACAAGAACCTACTACTGTTGTTTTGGAAAATGGACATGTTGTGAAGCTGCCTTGTAAATATTTATTATATTTTTATTTTTATGTGTATGCATGTATTGCTTATATGTATGTAAGCATACCCATGTCATGTAATGCCTGTGGAGGACAGAAGAGGGTGTCAGATCCCCTGGAACTGGAGTTACAGAGGATTGTTAGCCGCCATGTGGGTGCTGGGAATTGAACCAGAATCCTTTTCAAGAGCAGTAGGTGCTCTTAACCACTTGGCCATCTCTCCAGCACTAAATATTCATTCGTTCATTCGTTCATTCATTCATTCATTGTCTTTTTGAGAGAGGGTCTCCCCGTAGCCCCAGCTGGCCTGGAACTCACTATTTAGACCAGCTGGCCTTGAGCTCACAAAGATCCACCTGCCTCTGCCTCCCAAGTGCAGGGATAAAAGGCGTGCACCACCACACCCAGCCTAAATATTTATTTTTATACCTGTAGATTAGTGCTGCTTTCAACCACAGTCATAGAAACTTTTTTTTTTGCAGTAGGTTGTGATTAATGCAGAAATACATAACTGATTAAAGTACTGAAAATTAGTAAATGTTGGTTGTTCACCGTAAGCAGGGAATCTTTATTAACTACCACCCCTAGGCTCAAAGAACATATCAAAAGAGGAGGCAGAAAGATGTAAACGCTAGAGGAGGAAGAATGCTGTGAAATACTGTCTTCTGGGTGTGACAGGACAGTCTACTCGTGAACTCACAGCAGCTGTGGTTACTTGCACAAGACTAAGCCTGGCAGTGTTCCAGCATGCATGAAGGAGGGGTTCGTGAGGCCCTACCTCTGAGAAACTCTGAGCAGTTAATGGCTGCTGTGGGGCGAGTCATTTCCTTCAGTGGTGTAGTCATGGTAAGTTGCCCAGTTCCAGTAAGTAAGCCCCACCTACACTCATAAAAGCAACCTTACTTAAACTCAGTGTAGTATTTAAACAAAAGAAACATGCATGTAGCACATGCATATAAATCCCAGCACTCAGAGAGTAGAAGAGCATTAGGAGTTCAAGGTCATTCTCAGCTATACAGCAAGTTCAAGACCAGGGTAGGCTACAGGACACTCTGTTGCAAACAAAAACAAACAAAAAAGGCAAAAGAATTGGAAAAGAAGCAAAACTGGCATTATGAAATGATTCCAGAAAGGATTACAAATAAACTTTAGTGATGTTGATAGGTTCCAGAAGGTCTACATACAAGTTAACTGCATTTGTTTATGTATTAGCAACATGTGACAAACAAGACTACCATTTAAAATAGCAAATAAATCCAGACAGTCTGCACATAGTTCTACTATAACATGTGCAAGAAATTTCTAGAGAAAAATGTAAAACTTTGTTATAAAAATTGATGTAAGCGCCACCAGGAAAGATAGATGTGTGCATGCCATTCACCGAGCCTAGCCCTATGCTGTGTGAACACCTTAATGCTTGCCGTAGGTTTTTCATTCCCATGTTAAAATGAGTAGATTCACGCTCTACAGATAAGTAGCTTTTGCAAGATCCAAAATTTCTAACCGAATGCTGCCTCCCTGGGACGCAATGTAGGTTCCATCCAATATAATGTAAATTATGGTATATTTCTAGTGGCTCAGGAAAAATTGTTGATTGTGGAACTTCTTTCTGCACAAACCTGTCATGCCAGCACTGATTTTAGAGATAGTGTTTCTTGAACAGGAAGCACTGACAAGTGGATGGAATTCATTGTGTGCTGCTGATAAGCTAGCTCTGGTTTGGGCGGTTTTTCATGCCAGGTCCAATCCAGTTGAACCAGTGGTAACTCCACCTTGGACATGAGCCAGCATGTCACTAACCCACAGTTCTGTGGGCAGAACAAGGTGGAAAAGCATCCACAACCAGCAGGAACAAAGGAGGAGTATACTGGTAATTCACTTCCAGGGCCATGGAGCAGACTGGAGCTGGCTCCAGCATCTTGGTCATGTGGAACCGCCACCCTCCCACCCCTCACCCCCCCACCCTGCCCCAGCATATCAGAAAGAGAGGGACTTCGTATTTGGATCCCTGGAGATTTTTATCTTTGTCTTAACTTTTGTAAGAATATTAACGACATTAGCAAAAAAATATGGCATTTATCAGAAGTAGATGAGCAGGCCTTAATGCCATCATGTGCAGTGGCCAGAAGGCTGCTTTGACTGTTTTCCATCAGGATAAACCTGGGCTTCTCAGGAAACACAGCCTGATCCCTCTTGTGTCCTGACTCTCATGACTCTGCCTTCACATCCCTGTTGAGAGGAAGTAGAGAGCGAAATCAGATGAGGAGGCAGCTAGGGGGTAAGAAGGCATGTAAATGGTTAAATGGTCTGTAAGCTTTGCTTACAGTGTAAGTTCAGCATAAAAATGTGTGCTTTCCTTCCTGCACACACCTCACATACTTCCAGCAAGAAGGGGCAGAAACAGCATGATTGGACTTTAAATGAAAAATTAGTTTTAGTCTAGGTATCTATACCTATCCCAAGTGGCCATAAAGTGAGGGCAAAGTATCAGCAATTACACGATGATTTCAACATTGTTTCCTTCCACTTCTTTTTCAGGAACGAGAAGATATGAACACTTGAATTTAAAAAGTCAGTTAAGAGGTTAAGATGTATTGTGTGTACACACAATAATAATATTTTTTAATATGTGGCCAGTGAGATTGCTCAGTGGGTAAAAGTGCTTGCCATACAACCCTGATGGCCTGAATTCAATCCCCTAGAACTCACATAAAGGTAGAAGAAAAGAACCAACTCCACCAAGTTGCCTCTGGCCACCACACACATGCTATGTAAATGTGCACAGACACAGATACACACAGATAAACACATATATACACATACAAATACATATTATTTACTTAATAATAAGTAAAATAAAGGTCTTTTTTAAAAAAGAAGAAAATGTCTGCAGCATAGGAAAGAGGAGAGCCAACATAACAAAGCAGTAAAGGGAGCGAGCCCCGGACTTTGTGATAGGAGATCCCAGGATTCCTGGAATGCCCTGACAGATTTGCTCTGGAGCAGAGAAGGCTCCAGGAAAGCTGCTTCAGGGTAGACCAGTGGGGATCAGCATCGTGGGGAAAATTGACAGAGGTTTGGTGTAGAATTTCTATTCCTATAAGATTTCCTTTCAAATGTCATGTGTTTCTTGATTCTAAACCTCTTCTCATTGTCTTCTGTGGTCTCTGCATTTCACAACAGGTCCATTCCAGAGTACTCTGGAATTCACACCCCCTCCCACTCAAGCTGAGTACTGGCTACTGACCTGGCCCATAGCACACTACAAAATGATGTAGCCGTTTCTTACACTTAAGTGAGTGAATTTATTGCTTCAAGAAATGTAACTTCCTCTCTGAAGTTCCGTTTCCTTCTTCAAATCTACCAAGTCAATTTTATAGCTTCTCTATTTCTGCATTTTCATTCTGTATAAATGTATATTTTTATATATATATATATATATGTATTTTATGGGTTTACTTTTTTAAATGGTTAGTATGAATTTCATATCTGTCTCCAGCCCTCCGTCAGTCTTTTATTTTTTCAGACTCTTATCATATAATTGATTATTTCCTTGCTTTGGATGATCTTGTGAACACGACTTTGTTTGGTGTCCTTCTGACAGGACTTGTACTGGCTTCCCTTGTAACTGGGCTTCCAAGAGTGTAGAGGTTTCTGTGTCTATGATTGAGGTTCCACTCGGGAGGCTAGGGAGTTTGTTCCTGTGGGTGGGGCTTCATCATCAGGGAGTCTGGAGGTTTTGTGTCTGATGGAGGTTTCATGTTCCTGAGGGCAGGGCTTCATCGGGAATCTAGAGGTTTTTACTCTCAAGGCAGTGCTGAGGCTCCTGGCTTCAGACCTAGCTAGCCTTTGTTTGTTGTTTGCTTTTCATCGATTATCTTCCATTATATTCTTAATTTTTAAGTGATTTTGTATCCCATGGTTTACTTTGTAGCAGTGTTGGGTTTTTTTAATTTTTTTTAATATTTTTATTTTATGTTTGTGAGTATATTGTATGTAAGTGCACCTATGTGGTGCAAAGCCCTCAGAAGTCAGAAGGCGGCATCAGATCCCCTGGAACTGGAATTATGGACAGTCATTCACTGCCACATGAGTGCTGGGACTCGAACCAGGTCCTCTGCAAGAGCAGTCAGTGCTCTAACTGCTGAGCATCTCACCAGCCCCTGTAGCAGTGTTGTTTACTGACTAAATTTTTTTAGGTTCCATGAAATGCTTTTGAGAATATGTGATTTTAAATTGAACTTCACCTGAATTTGTGGTGATGCACATGTCTGATTTTGAGCCTTCTCTGTGAAAGCTCTTTACTTCATTTGCCTTGATTGATCCACTTAGGAAGATGACTACATTGGAGTTGCAGTGAAAAATCCAGGCATCTTGGTTTCTTCTTAGAAAATAAATGTGAATGCTTTTTTACAGGCTCTGTCTTCTAGTGCAAGATACCTATGGGATGCTTGGTGAAGTGCACCTGGAAGGCACTGTCTGGAGGAGTAGACATTTAGAAGGGAAGTCCTGCAGTGTGACAGGGATGAAGGTTCTGCAGAAGACAACAAGAGGACGGTGAGGACGTGCTGGGAGGACATCCTCTTCACTATACGGCAAATGGAAAACAAACTTTTCTGCTCTCTTATCTCTAATTTTCCTTTTAAAGACAGTAAGTCTGGGACATCCCATGCTTTGACTATAAAGCAAGGCCAGAGGTCGGGTCCCACAAAGTCCCCCTAAGGGGAAGCATAATTGACAATCAAAAAGTTATATGCTGTTCCTGATTCATAATTTTGTTGAAATTAAGAAGGTAAAATGAACTGGGTGTGGTGGTACAAGTCTTTAATCACAGCACTCAGGAGGAAAAGGTAGGCAGTTCTCTGTGAGATCCAGGCCAGCCTGGTCTACATAGCAAGTTCCAGGCCACCTGGGGCTATAGGGAGACCCTGTTTCAAAACAAAAAGATAAAATGGGGATAAAATGATAGCTTTTTAAGCATTTATTTATTCCACAGATATACTATTACTTAGGCTTTTAGTTTTTGAAGTCCCCTTGTTTCTAGTAATTAAAACATTTTAGGGATAATAATATTAATACTATTTCTGCCTCTTTACATACTATTTCAAGTTAGATTATTTTAGAATAGCAACATTTGCAAAAGTATCTGTTCAGGACTTCTTTTTATCCTATTGTGTGACCAAGGACCTAGTGTGGAGGGAAGGCCTTCTGTCACTCTGACTACCTAAGTGACTCTCAACCCTCTTACCAGCTGACCAGAACTTTTAGCATGATAGAGCCAGCAGATGAAATCTGAAGACTCAATTTTTAATAAAGGGAAGTGGGGGAAAAAAGTAAGATTTTTTTTTAATGCTGTGTATTTTCTAAAGATTTGTTCTCTGTCTTCACGTTCTTCTAAGCCTTTTGGCTAAGATCAAGTGAAAATTTGTTTTCTGCACTTTTTCTAAACCTTAGCAATTGAAGATCTTTTCATGACAGGTTATGTAGATAAAAATCTAAATGAAAAAATATAAGATTTCAGCAAAACTTTTTTTTAAGATAAAGTCTCTCTATATTACCCTGGCTGACTTGAAACTTTCTATATAGACCAGACTGACCTCTGCCTTCTGAGTGCTAAATTTAAAAAAAAAAAAAAACAGTTACATGGTCAAGTATTAGTGCCTTTGTTTAATGTGATGGTGCACTCCTATAATCCAGGATTTGTGGGGCAGAGGCAGGAGGATCAGCAGTTGAAGGTCATCCTTGGCTACATAGTGAGTTTGAGGCCACCTGAGCTCCATGAGATTCTGTGCCAAAAAAAAAAAAAGAAAAAGAATAGTGAGTTCTTGGCCAGCTAGGGCTACAAAGAAGGGAAGGAGGGAGGAGGGAGGAGGAAAGAAGGAAAGAAAGAAAGAAAGAAAGAAAGAAAGAAAGAAAGAAAACCTTAGTGCTCTTGTAAGCAAGCTTATTCTCTGCCAGATGTTATGGCACCTTCCTCTAAATGTTCTGGATAGATAGAGGTGTAGTAGTACATAGACTTGACTCAAATCATGGCTATTACATCTCCAATAATCCTCTTAACCTGTAAACTAAGGGGAAAAGAGACATTTTTTACTATTTTTCAATTGTTCTTTGATAATTTCATGAGTGCTCTTGTAAGCAAGCTTATTCTCTGCCAGATGTTATGGCACCTTCCTCTAAATGTTCTGGATAGATAGAGGTGTAGTAGTACATAGACTTGACTCAAATCATGGCTATTACATCTCCAATAATCCTCTTAACCTGTAAACTAAGGGGAAAAGAGACATTTTTTACTATTTTTCAATTGTTCTTTGATAATTTCATGCACGTATACAATGTGTCTGTCTCACACCCACCCCAGTCTGCCTCACCTAATGCTTTCAGGCACCCCAACAGCACCCTTCCTGCCCCACCCCCAGTCCGCCCCTCCCACCCTCAGACACCCCAACAGCACCCTTCCTGCCCCATCCCAAGTCCACCCCCCTCCCCTCAGACACCCCAATAGCACC
>NW_008348078.1:1319391-1369644 GCF_000622305.1 Nannospalax galili
CAGACACCCCAATAGCACCCTTCCTGCCCTCACAGCCTCTCCTTTTTACAGTAACCACTGGGTCCAGTCGGTGCTGCCCACTGGAATACTGACTTGATCTTATACAAATGGACACAGCTGCAGTATTTTCCTGAGGGAACACCCTTGTGTCCAGAAGGCAGCCTTCCATAGCACTCCTTCCCATCTTCCAGCACTCACATTCTTTCTGCCCTCTCTTCCATGATTCTCCTTGTGTGTTGGTGAGGGGTGTAAATGTCCTTTTCCAGCAGAGCACTCAACAGTCACTTATTTCAGCACTTTTTGACAACTTATGTGTCTCTGCCTTAATTGCTGTCCACCCTAGAAGGAAGTTTCTTAGATCAAGGTTGACAGTAGCACTAATCTACAGGGATGAATTATTTAGAAGGCAGTTTAACATGTCCATTTAGCCAAGCAACAATAGGTTTCTCACCCCCACCCCTCAGTGCCTGGGACCACCCAGCCATAGCCTTTGACATTTAGAGTACCAAGAGTGAATTTCTTCTCATTGAGCAGGCCTCAATCCAGTCAGGAAGTGGATGGCTACCCGTATTCCTGTCAGTCTTTGAACAGTGGGCACATCTAAGAAGAAACTTTTTTTTTTAATCTTTTTTGGACAAGGTCTCCCTATAGCCCCAGCTGGCCTGGAACTCTATGTAGACCAGACCAGCCTTGATCTCATAGAGATCCACCTGCCTGTGCCTCCTAAATGCTGAGATTAAAAGTGTGCTCCACCACACCCAGCAGGCACAGCATTTTTAATAGATCTCTCTCTCTCTCTCTCTCTCTCTCTCTCTCTCTCTCTGTGTGTGTGTGTGTGTGTGTGTGTGTGTCTGTCTGTCTGTCTGTCTGTCTGTCTGTCTTGGATTTTTTTAAAAGTTCTTTTCATTCATTCTTATTTTATATGTATAAGCGTTATGGCCACATGTATATGTGTACCCATCATGCAATACCCACAGAGACCAGAAGAGGGTGTCGGATTCCCTGGAACTGGAGTTATGCATGGTTGTTAGCCACCATGTCAGTGCTGGGATTGAACCTGGGTCCTCTGCAAGAGCAGCCAGTGCTCAACTGCTGAGCCATCTCTCCAGCCCCTTTTTTGTTTTGTTTTTGTTTGACCAAGTTTCACTCTGTAGCCATGGCTGGCCTGGAACTTGCTATGTAGACCAGGTTGGTCTCGAACATATCAAAATCTGCCTGCCTCTACCTACCAAGTGCTGGGATTAAACACATGGGCTATCATGCACAACTACTTTAGCTTTCTTGATACTCATATTTTATTATAGTAACAGCTGAGCTTCTAATAGGGTCTGAGTAGAAGTAAGCCTGTTAAGTCTGTAACACTCTGCAGTATTTCCTGATAGCATCTTCTGTGCTTTGCATAATCACCTCTAGGGTGGCCATTCTAAATGGTGAATTCACTGAGTACTTCTGACTGACCTCAGAAAAAAGCAGATTTTCCACAGGCCTCTGCTCTGTCCTGTCTGCCCTTTCTGTAGCACCTTTGAGGTGAGCAACAGCTCTGCCTGAGAGATTATGTTCCTAGAATTGCATTTCATATACAGATCCCTGTAGACAAACCCTGAGTCAGTAGAGCTGCATTCTTTGTCATACATACCTGTCTTAAGACAGATGCTTCCATTTTCATAAGGAGGTGGCTGTATTATAATGTAATTGCATTATAAGGTGGGAGGAGATTTGCAGAGATGTTTAGAAAGCACACGTAGACGTAAGAAAATTTTGATTGAATATGTGAGCCCTATGCTTGCAAAACCAGACCCTCACTTCCGTCCTTATAAACGTTTCTAATTCCCAAGCATCTGAAGACAGAGCAGTCAGGGTAGAATGGTGTCTACAGTTAGCATTCGCTCCAGCTGGGCTGTTGCAGGAAGAGTGCTTCTTGACTGTCTCCACACCTGAACTGCCACCTGGCACAGGGAGGCCCAGATTATACAGCCAGCCTGGGACCCAGAAATCTGTGCCTCTGTAGAATTAATGCTTGTCCAGCATCGTGCTGTACATGGACCTAATATTTAACCTAGTTTTTTGTTTGTTATTCATGAAGCCTCACTGCCATTTACAACACTTCCAAAGGAAATGGGTTTTCCATAGGAAATGCACTTAGTATTCCAGATAATTCATGTCCCAGTAAAGTCCCTAAGGACTAACACATGCTCATAAGTGTTCTACCTCTAGGCCAGTTTATCAGAAAACTCTTTAAACCTTTTCCATGTTTAACTTGCAGAAAACATATCTGATGCTTTTTTAGGTTGAGATTCATTATTTTATGCATCTAACTTTATTTTGGCATATAGCCATCTAAATAAATATTTAGAGTATCTTTTGTTCTTTTGGAAACTGTTTCTTCAAAACAAATTATTAAATGGTTTTGGAATGCTGGATGTTATAATTGCCTACTAGTGACATCATCCACTGTCAGTCATCCGCCCATGGCCCAGAAAACACAATACTGTGTCTTTTTTTTTTCCCTCTAAGTGTTGTGTTTGTTAGTATTCTGATAAACTTTAATGAGATATACTGCTTGGAAACCTTAACAAAATACAATTACTTCCAACAATCTAGGCAAAAATGATTAAATGTAGAAATGTAGAAAATAACATTTCTACATTTCTACATTTTCTAAAATGTAGAAAATAACATTTCTACAGTTGGAAGGTAATTGTATGTTTGAGTGAAGACATATTCTTTCAGATCTACTCAAGCAGATCTGTCCATAGTTTGAGTGACACCATCGGTCATCCCTCCTTGCCACAGAGCCATCAGAACAGACAGGCTCTGGGCCACTGTACAGGGAGCAACCTTCTGACATCTGCCTCAGTCCAGAAAGTTGGCAGAAAGACAGCCAGCATAGTTTTTGTTTTTCACTGACTTATTTTTTATTTGAGTGTCTATATTGACTGGTCAGAGTAAGACTGAAAATTTTTAAATTGTGTAGTTTTCAAAGCCACCTAGTTGGGTGTTCTCCATTTTGAATTTTGTCCTGCCTCTGTTTCCTTCACAGAATGCTTGTTGCTCTTGGTTCAGAGTCTTACAAGGCTCTACTGCTGACTTTGTTCTCCTGAGTGGCCTGTGGAGGAGTTTAGCAAGCCAGATGAACAGAGAACTCACATTGCTTTGATGTCATAATTCTGTATATGAATTTGATCTTTGTTATTACTTACAGCATACTTTTTTTTTTTTTGTCTTTTTGAAGCAGGGTCTCCCTGTAGCCCCAGCTGTCCTGGAACTCACTATGTAGACCAGGCTGGCCTTGAACTCACAGAGATCCGCCTGCCTCTGCCTCCCAAGTGCTGGGACTACAGGCATGCGCCACCACACCCAGCATACTTTTATTTTTATATGGCAAGAAAATGCTAAGAAAAGAGGGGGGGTTTCCAAAATATGTTAACTATGGAAACAGTATGTAGCACATTATTTTATGTAATGGGGATGGAGGGATTTCTTTCAGTTCAGAATCTTCAAAATATTTGGCTAGGTATGGTGGCACAAGGGAGGCAGAGGCAGGATGATCACCATTAATTCGAGGCCATCCCAATCTACATGGTGAGCAGTAGGCCAGAAGGGCTACAGAGCAAGACTTTGCCTCCAAACAAACTAACTGAAATCCTACACATTCCTTTATTTCCCGACCTACTGAAACAATTTAAGTTTTTAAAATTTTTTATTATTTTTATTTTATGTGTATTGTCTGAATGTATGTTTGTAAGTGCACCATGTCATGCAGTGCCCACAGAGGTCAGAAAAGGGTGTGGGATCTTGTGGAACTGGAGCTAGGACAGTTGTTAGCCACCATGTGTGTGCTGGGAACTGAACCAGGGTCCTCTGCAAGAGCAGCTAGTGCTCTTAACTGCTGAGCCATCTCTCCAGCCCCCTAAAAAAAAAAATTTAAATTTGATTTAAAATAGATTATTGGCTTACGGGTGCTATTTTATGTAGACCTAAACATTTTCTTAGTGCATACATTTGCTATAGTATGTTGTGTGCACATGGAGCTTTGCCTCACTTCTAAGAGTGACAAATGAAGCAATTGATAGCTGCCTTTAACCCTGAATTGCATCCCTTTAAGCAGAAGACAGGATAGACAAAGTATTGGAGCAACTGATGATCCAAGTGGCTAGATAGGTCCTAGCTGATTAGTCTCAGAATTTATGAAAATGATGGAAAAAAATGAAGGCCACAGCCAAACCTGATAATCCACATTCAATCCCCAAGTCCCACATGGTAGAAGAGAAGTGACTCCTGAAAGCGGTCCTCTGACCTCCACATGCATGTGTAGCACAGGCATACACACATGCACATACACACACACACACACACACACACACAGGCACACACATGCATGCACACACACAGAGACAGAGACACACACAGAGAGAAATGAATAAATAGATGTAACAAAAAATGTTCTAGAGGCTGGAGAGATGGTTAGAGGTTAAGAGCACTGGCTGCTCTTGCAGAGGACCTGGGTTCAATTCCCAGCACCCACATGGTGGCTAACAACTGTCTGTAACTCCAGTTCCACAGAATCTGATGCCCTCTTCTGCCCTCCATAGGCACTGCACACACGGTACACTTAACATACATGCAGGCAAAGCACTCATACACATAAAATAAATAAAAAATTTTAAATGAACATGAATGTTTTAAACACCTTGATGTAGCAGAAAGAAAAGTCTCTTCGTGTTAGTAATGCTATCTGTGGCCATATAAAATAGGATGGAAAGGCATGTAAAGGGGAAGAAGACTTACTAAAAAGATTATTTAGGGCCAGTGGGATAACTCAGCAAGGCTTGTGCTGGAGCCCCAGAACAGACTCCCTAGAGTCCTCCTCTGAAATCTATACATGTGCCATCACTTGGCCACATGGGTGTGTACTCGCATGCACACAACAATAACAAATAAAAATTATAAATAACAAAAAGGAATTCATTAGCATTATTTAGTTCGTCTTCAGTGCTGTGCCCCTGACTAGTTGCTGTGATGCTGAGACATGTGCTAGGCCCAGATTGGGGGCATTTATCCCAAACCAGGCTGTACTTAGGTATAAAGTCAGATAAAGCCTTAAGTCCCAATGTTAGAAATTGTTAAATCACTATGACGTGGTTATTTGCTTGGTTTTGGTTGGTTGGTGGTTGTGCTTGACACCTTTAGTGTCAACTTGACACACCTGGGTTGAAGGAGCCTCAGTTAGGGAATTGCCTTCATTGGACTGGCCTGTGGCCATGTCTGTGGGGCATCTTCTTGATCGTTGTGTGATGTGGGAGGGCCCAGCCCACTGTGGGTGGTGCCACCCTTGGGCAGGTGGGCCTATGTTGCATAAGAAAGCAAGCTGAGCAGGGGCCAGGGGAGCAAGCCAGTAAGCAGCATTCCTCCATGGCCTGTGCTCCAGCTCCTGCCTCCAGGTTCCTACCCTGAGCTCCTACCTTGGGCTCCCTGATGAACTGTGACCTGGTAGATGTAAGACAAATAAACCCTTTCCTTCCCAAGTTGGTATTGGTCAGAGTATTTTATCACATCAATGAAGAAACAAACTATGACAGTGGTGTTTTTGTTGTATTTTTTGGTTTGGTTTGGTGGTTTTTATTTGTTAGTTTTTGGTCTTTTGGGGCAGGTCTCCCTGTAGCTTCAGCTGTCCTAGAACTCACTGTGTAGAATAGGCTGGCCCCAACCTCAAAGAAATCTGTCTGCCTCTGCTTCCCAAGTGCTGGGATTAAAGGCATCCGACACCATGACTAGCTGGTTGGTTGCTTTTTGAGACATATAACCCAGGCTGTGACCTGGAACTTACTGTGTAACAGAGGATAACCTTGAAATCCTGATCCTCCCACCTTTACCTCTGAAAATCTGGGACTATGGGCATGTGCAATCACATCTGGCTTTATTAATAGTCTCATTGCTACTCATTCTTTCTATTTTAAAAATGTTAGGGCTGCAGATATGGCACAGCAGTTAGGAGCACAAACTGCTCTTTCAGAGGATCTGAGTTCAGTTCCCAGCACCCACATCACAACTGCCTGTAACTCCAGCATAATGGGACCTGACACACTCTTCTGTCCTCTGTAGACACCCTCAAACATGTACTCACAGGGACACACAAACATACACAGAAATAAAAAGAAAATAAATCTTTTTAAAATATGTTTTTTGCATTTTAATATTGTAATAATTCTATTTATCATTAATTTTTATTTTATTTCAGGTAGTACTTAAAATACATTATAATTTATTATTATACATTACTCATATTTAGCTTGTTGTTTTTTAAAAATAAATGTCAGTGTTTTGATATAGGTAGCTATGCAGTGTGGCAAGGCTCTAGGTTCAGTGCCCAGTGCTGTAGTAAGTAAATAGGCCAACAGGCTAGGCATGGTAGTTCATGCCTATAATCATAGCACTGGGGAGAATGAAGTAGGAGGATCCCTGTGAATTTGAGGATAGCCTGGGCTATAGGGTGAGTTCCAAGTCAGTGTGGGCTAAATTGAAACCCTGTCTTAAAAAACATGCAGTATTTCCCATTTCACACACACACACACACACACACACACACACACACACACACATCTAGCACTCAGTATTTGAAACATGCAACTATTGTTTTACCTGAGCAATCTTTTTTGTGGTCAAAACCAGCATAATATTTATTATGTGTATCATTCTATATGTATGGTTCAGTAGTGTTAATCAGTCTCCAGAACTGTTTTACTCTTGCAAAATTGACACTCTATTGATTAAATAATTCTCCATTCAACCTCCTCCCATCTCCTGGGAACCATCATTCTATTTTCTGTCCATTATTTTGGCTGCTTGAGGTACCTTCTACCTGTAGGATTTTGCAGTATCTGTCCTTTCATAAATGGCTAAAATAAATATGTTTATTAGAAAAAAATATTGCTTCCTGCAAAGTAACTAGCTTATTTTACTTAACATAAATATGTAAGTTCCTTTGCTTTTATTAGCTGCTAAGTAGTCATAAATTCTCAATGGTTTAATTAAGAAAAAAATAGAAAGATTTATGTACCCAATCCAAACGAGTAGCACCAATAGTAAAATTCAAGGGGATAGTTAATGGTACTAGGTATGGGCTTCATCGTGTGGAGTAGGCTTTAAATCCAATCAGAAAGTGATTGGTTACTCCCATAACATTCCTGCCACTATTGCACCAGTGGGCATGACTTACCAGGCCAGTCATTATTGTAGCTCGAAGGATTCATAGCTAGTAAAATTGTTGATGACCTTTCTCCTCCAAGTAGCACGCATAGAACCTGCCAGTAAGGATAAATCTTCCAGACTGGTACCAGCTTGATTTCTTCGTGTCCTATGACCAAGGTATATAGTGCCTTGAGAAATAGGATCATACCATCAGTTCTGGAGGATAAGAAGAGCAATAGCCTATAATGCTTTGTGGGTGTCTTTGGACCCCTACTGGCCAACAACTCAAATAGAGGTAACTCATACCTGACACTAGGCTTTTTATTGTGCAGAATTAAATGAATCCAGTGAGTATTTTTTTTAAGTACATGAAGTTCGGAGGGAAAAGTTGGAGGGGTATAGGGGAAGAATTGGAGGGTAGAGAGTAGGGTGATTTGATACAAATGCATCATATGCATGTGTGAATACTAAGTAAAAGATTAATAAAATAATAAAGTTTTTAAAAATTCAAAATATAATCAAATTGGCATTGTCCCTAAAATTTCATCCTATGCAGACAGAAGTACAATGCAGAGGAAGCAGCATCAGAAGCTGACAGAGTTACCATAAACCAAGTGTTTCAAAGTCGAAAGTAAAATCATCAAGATAGATTTGGGAAATATGCTGATAAGTGAAGGAAGCCAATCTGGAAGGTTCCATGCTGCACTAAATGTTCAGAATAGGCAAATTCACACAGATATCTCTATGGCTCAGTGGTTGCCAGGGGCAAAAGGGAATGGATCACTTCTGGTACTAAATACAAGTAACATATGCATAAAATTGTGAGCATACTAAACTCTACTGAATTGTTTAACTTAAAGTTGTTAATTTTATGTTTTATCAGTTTTATCTCACCTTATAAAAAGGAAACCAAGCTGATTATTTAGGAAGTACTTACACTGAATTATGAAAATGACTGCAAATGTTTCATAAGTTGTTTGGAGAACAGTAGTTTCCAAAAGGAACTTGTGGGCTTAATTCCACAAATATCAAAAAGATACAACTAAGAATCAGAGGTTCCAAAAGGAGATGCCAGTCTGGTGAAATGGCTCAATGGGTAAATTTGCCAGCTGCCAAGCCTGACAACCTGAGTTTGATCCCCAGTTCCCACATGGTAGGAGAGAACCACCCCCTGTAATTTGTCCTCAGACCTTCTCACACACACACACACACACACACACACACACACACACACACACACACACCACATACACACAAGAAATTAAAATGAAATAACTTTTTTAAGAGATCCCAGTTTTCAGGGAGGGCGTGTCCTGGGCATTGAACCCAAGGCTTCCTGCATGCTTAGCAAGTGCTTTTTCAGCAAGCTTCAGCCCAGCCTGAAAATGCCAGTTACTAATTTGGGAAAATAAAGGCAAAGATTTACTTACAAAAATGGGCATTCCTGGTCTCTTGATTATTCTACTTTTACAAAAAGACACAAAGCTCACTGGGTTTAAGTAATTTGGCTCCATGTGCATATAGTGGGCCGCAAGTCAGTTTCATCAAATTCTAGAGCCTCTGTTTTTGGTACTATTGCTGGTATTTAATTACCTTAAATTTTTAGGAAATTCTTTTCTAGAAATTTTCAATTTGTTTTATAATTAGAATTGTCTTCCCTCAAAACAGAAATTTGATTATTTCTTATCAATAATGTTGATAATAATTAGGTTTAGAGTCTGTTTCTCAGTGTGCTTAACAGCAATAAGCGCTGCTAGAATTCTCCTTTCCTGGATAACCAAGGGCATCAGGTCCATAGGAAACCCAACTGCTTTGGGTTCAGGGGTGTGTGTGTGGTGTGGTGTGGGGGGGCGTTACTTAGAGACTAATGAAAATATAAGGGTTTTATTTTATTCTGTTTTTTAGATAGAGTTGCCCTGGCTGGCCTGGAACTTGCCAAGTAGACCAGGCTGCCTCAAATTCCCAGAGATCCGCCAACCTCTGCCTCCCGAGTTCTGGGATTAAAAGTGTGCCACCACACCCAGTCCAAAAGCAAGTGTCTTTTAATAAAGATAATTATGTTATTTTTAAAACATGAAGCAAGATAATTCATTTCTCTCCCTAGAGCTGCTGACCATGAGGTAGACAGTGACAAAGCTGTCAAACCTGGAGCACACATTCATAGAAAGCCTCAAATTTGATCTTCCACTATTCTCCACAAATAGATAACATAGCTACTACTGTGTCTATGGCTGCTGTTGAAATAAATAAAAAAGGAAATCTTGACTGTTAATATAAACATCATTAGAGATAAAATCAAATTTGCTTACTAATGATGTAGATGTGCTTATTCATTTTTACATAAAGAATTAAATCTTGGCAGAACATGTGACGCTGTAAGCTATAGAGTATCTACAACATTTTTTGGAATTTATCAGCATTTTGACTTGTGATTGTCAGTTATGAGTGTGCCACTTGACAAACATATGAACCACAAAATGGTGGAATTAGACATTAGGCCCATTTCAAAACTCACTGAAATTTCTGTCATAACTCCAAACTAAAATTCATGTAATGAAATTTTATAAAACTTAAGTCAGCAACTCAAACAGCAATTTTTAATTGAATTTTTGTGTATTTCGTACAGAACACCTCAAACAATCTTAATCATCTTATACCCCCATCCCCACTGACACCCTCCCATAGCCCCCCCCCCATAGCATAGCCATTAAAGGCTAAGGCTAACAACCAAAACATTAAACAAGAATTTTTTTTAATTAAGTATCCTGGCACTCAAGAGGCAAAGGCAGGTGGATCACTGTGAGATGGAAGCCAGCCTGCGCTACATAGTAAGTTCCAGGCCACCCAGAGGTACAGGAAGACCCTTTCTCAAAAAAAAGCCAAACAAAACTTAAGTATTCTAACACAGTACAATTGAAAGATATACTAATCTGATACTTAAATGCTGAAGAATGACAGTAGGAAAATATTAAAATTTTTGTTTCCTACAATTAAATTATTATATTTCTATAAAATCAGAAAAATTTATGTGTACAGAAAACACTACAGTTCATAAGATACAGTAGTCTCAAATCTGAGCCCAGGTGTTTCAGGGAGTGTTGTGTGGATTGCAATACGCACAGTGTAGAGCACACGTGCTGTGTGCACAACCAAGGCCACACTGAAGTCAAGTGATGCAGCACAGGTAAGGGCTGCTAGGATCACCTCAGATTCATTATGCATTTGATTTGAATTAATTTGGGTTTGTTGGCCATTCAGAAACATCTCCCTGTTGTCAAATTTTTCATGATCCCAACACTCAGTTACATGAAACTGTGCATTAGGACAGAGGTATGCACATCATTGTCAGGAGGGTCTTCTCCTTCCCTAGATGATGCCAGTCTTCCCAGATGGAAGGCCGGGGGCTGTGCCTGCTGGATTATGCTCTGTTCCCTGCTCTCTCTTTCCACTCTTGGTACATTTAGGTAAATCTCTTTTGGAATCACACTGTGGCTTACATTCTAGTTCCTGATTACTATAGAGGCCAAGAACCTTTTGCTCTATGTTGGCAATTTAAATTCCTATTTGGGGGCTGGGGATACGTACAACTCAGTCAGAAAAGGACTTGCCAGTTAAGCATAAAGACCTGAGTCTGATCTCCAGAACCCATTTTAAAACTCCAAGCATGGTGCTATGAGCTTGTAATCCAGCACTGGGATGATGCAGACAGGCAGATACCTGGAGCTGACCAAGCAACCAGCCTAGCCTACTTGGTGAGCTCCAGGTAAGCAAGAGACCTTGTCTCCAAAAAGGAGGTAGGCAGCACCTGAGAATGGATACAGCGGTTATCCTTGGCTTCTACACGCATGTGCACATTCACACACACAAACACACATAGCACTTGCACACACGATCACACACATACACATTTATGCATGATTAATACATTCATCCATTAAAAATGTAATTTCTTCTTTGGTGAAGTGTTGTTCAAGTCTTGCTTATGTTTCTTCTGGGGTCTTGTGCTTTCTTTTATGTTTTAAATTACATTTATCTATTTAGTGTGTGCGTGCGTGTATGTACTTCATTCCTGCCTCTCTTTTTACCGCTCCATCCTAGCCCTCTTGCATTCACCCTATGGACACCACAGTGCACATCCGGAGGTCCAAGAACAACTGGCAGGAGTTAGTTCTCTTGCACCATGAGGATCCCAAGAATTGAACTCAGGTCATCAGGCTTATTGGCATGTGCCTTTACCTGCTGCGCCATCCCATAGTCCCAATGCTTTATATATTCTGAACACAAATCCTTTGTTCCCAACATACGGCTTATGTTGCTATGAGTGGTTTGCCTTTTTGTTCTTTCTAGCAACAGAAGAGCCAGTTTATCAAATTTGTCAGTCTTTTTCTTTATGGTTAATACTTTCTATTTTGTTTGGTTAAGAAACCTTAAAACCAGGTGTGGTAGCACATACCTGTAATGCTAGTACTTGGGAGATACAGACCTGAGGACCAGGAGTTCAAGGTCATCTTTGGGCACCTGCATTTGTATGCCAGCCTGGGTTACATGAGACCCTGTCGAAGAAAGATGAAGTGGAGGAGAAAGCAGAGGGAGGGGGCGGGGAGGAGAAGGAGAATGAAATCTTTGTGTACCTTGAGGTCCTGTATCTTTATGAAATAATTCCCAAAGTCTACTTGGCCAAGGGAAATAACTATTTTTTGTGACCCTTGAGCAGGGCCTCAAGAAGCTTCACAAAACTCTTTGAGAAACTAGCTGAACTCCTAGTTCTCCAGGTGGGCTAATGGTTACCAGGTTACTCCCAGCTTGGTGGAAGGCTGTCTTCTCCAATACCCAGAATGCTGCCCTCAGGTACCAGGAAACAAAGTATGAAAGAAGTCAAATTTATAGTAAGTCCCCCCGACCTTTTTTTTTTTTTTTTTTTACTTTTTGTTTGAATTTTTGTTTATTTCTTTGTTTCTTTCCTGATAGTGAATACTAAAACTCGGGGACTTTGAACTTCCCTCTGCTACCAAGCTAAATCCTCAACTCCAGGTTTAAAACAAGGCCTACCACGTACCATGTGTTATGTGTAATCCTCAAAATGACCTCTAAGAGTAAGCGTTGCCTTATACATTCACAGAGAAGGTTGGATCAGAATCCTGGGTCCCAGGCAGGCTTGTCATGCCTCAGTCTCCTGAGTATTATGATCTTGGGTCTGTGCTGCCACACCCAGCCCTCACATGAGTATCCTTTCTTATGGTGGGGGACTAGTGACAAATGATTTGCTTAGCATTTGGGAATCTCTAGGTTTGCTCCCCAGCACTTGGGAAGCAGGGGTGCTTCAAAGCTGAGCATGGTCCCAACGTTGAGGTGGAGGATGGAGGATCAGGAATTCAAAGCCAGCCTCAGCTACATGAGACCCTTCTCAAAAAAACAAAAACAAAAAAAAACTAAAAACTAATGTTGGGTGTTATGGCACATGCCTTTGATCCCAGCACTGAGGAAGCAGAGGCAGGCAGATCTCTGTGAGATCAAGGCCAGCCAGGATGGTCTACAAGATGAGTTCCAGGCCAGGCCAGTTGGGTCTACATAGTGAGATGCTATCTCAAAAAGCAAACAAAAAAGCAAAAAGCTAAAAACTAGAGAGTGGGAACACTGGAGTTAAAGCCTGCCTTCAGATGGCTCCAAGCCAATTCTGCTTCTTTGTTATTAACTATAATTCTTCTTTATCCTTGAAAATTTCATACATGTATGCAATGAAATATGATCATATCCTCCCCCTATTTCCCTCCTCTAGCTCATCGTATGCCCCCCAACATGTCCCCACAGTCTCGTGTCTTTGTGTGTGTACGTGTGATAACCACTATGTCCAGTTAGTACCAGTGTATGCATGGGCATGGGGCCATCACTTACCTCAAAAGAATGATTCTCCCTCCCCTAGTAACTGTCAACTGCCTCACTGCTCCTCAGTAAGGGATGGGACCTTTATTGGGGCTGGAGAGCACCTCCCCCATCTATGGCAGGATTTTGGCTGGCTTGATCTTGTAAGATTACAGGTGTGTACCAGGTGTACACTTTGGCTTCCATGTAAACAATTTTAGTAAGACTGATTCAGTCTTTCTGGTTCTTTGCTCTGTTTGAGTTTTTGGTTTTGTTTTTTTTTTGTTTTTGCTTTAGTTCCAGGGACTGAATCCAAGGCTTTGCATGTGATAGGCAAGAGCTCTACCACCTAGCTACAACAAGCTCACACTTTGAAAAACTAGAAGGAACATGCCTGATGTGTGATTTCACAGTCATCAGCGAATCCCAAAGAGGCAAGATTTTTTCAGGTTCAGAACATATTTATAATAATGTAGCATATTTTTGTAGTAGTATGGATGTTCTTGTGAGTGGATCACAAGACATTTTGGAATACTAAGGACTGGACCGGTGAGATGGTTCAGCAGGTAAAGTTGCTTGCTGCCAAGCCTGACAACCTGAATTTGATCTCTGGGATCCACATGGTGAAAGGAGAGAATTGACTCCTGCAAGTTGCCCTCTGACCTCCACCCACATGCTGTATGTGTTAACACACAAACAATTAAGTGTAATTTAATTTTTTAATAAAAGAAACACTAAGTACCACTTGGGACGTGAAAGAAGATTGAGAATTGTGTATCATTTCAGAAAGCAACATGCTGTGTGAGCCCCTTATTGAGAGAGAGAGAGAGACTGAGACTTCCTGATCAAATGTAACAGAAATATGTAAATAATTTGCTTTTTACAAAGTTGGACAACTTGTTAATTTTTATATACCAGCTTTTTCTCTTTTTTTTGTATTTCTTTTCCTTTCTCTTTTTTTTTCTTTCCTCAGGTCTCATTTATAGTCCAGACTGTCCTCAAATTTATGATGCTCCAACCTCAGCCTCCCTAGTACTGGGATTATAGGCATGTGCCACCACACCTGATCTCAGATGTATATTTTAGTATCCTGTTTTTCCCTTCATTTTCTTCAGTTAATTTCAGCTTGCAAAGTATATTTCTGAAATTCAGGGGACTCCCTTTGGGAACATACTGTAAGTCTGCTCATCTGTAAGACATTCCTAGGATAGTCTGAAATCAGAACTCAGATCTGATCCCCTGGGGAAGATATTTCCCCCAGGGGGGTTGCAGGGAAGCTCTTGTACATGCCTCTTATACGTGACGTAAGAGTCCAGCTGGTACGCTCTCCATAAAGGCACATGCTAGCTGCCATTTCTGTCATTGCCCTCATCCCACATCGTTACTGAAATACCTGATTGATGTATGTTCCACACTTTTGCATTACAGTGGGTCATTACAGCAGAGGGTTTAAATATGAAATTCCTCATTCCTCAGGATACCCTGCTCTGAAACCTGGCCAAATTTTATTTAGATATTCATGAAACCCAAAGTGAAATATATTGTTACTCTCATGTTCCAAGTCAGGGCTTCACACACATGCAGTATCTGCGCTTTGAGGAGCCCTGGTATAGGGATGACTTGTTCAATACTGTAGACTTCCTCCTTAGCAGAACAGATTCCAGCTGCTGAAAAGTAGCCAAGTAAGTAGCACTTACAGTGGGCTAGCTCAGGCCAAGCACTGGGGTCCCATGGAGCTAGTGTCCCAAGAAAAGGATGACCAGCCATTCTAAACTAAGCATGAGAACGGCCTCCCTCTCCCCAGCCTCTGTTGTTCTCTCAGTGAAGAAAGGTAGAGCATTATAACTTCATTGCAGAAGTCCCAGCCCCTGGTTTTCTGGAAGCTTTGAGAACGGGGTGGGTGGGGACTTAGGAAAGGAAGAAGAGGTAATGCTGGACACCAGCCTGTAATCCCAGCTCTTGAGAGACTGAAGCAGAAGGGTTCCAAGTTGTAGGACACGTTATCCTAGACCAAATAGTGAGATCCTGTCTCAAAGGAGACATGTGGGGTACGGGGGATGGGGGCTAACAAAATCATGAAGTAAAGCTGAAGAAGGGCCTAATAATGGAACATTTCAGCTCCAGGCTCAAGTTGTCCTTGCTAGAAACCCCTGTCTTAAGTTAATGATATCTTTTATTTTGTTTTGTTTTTGACAAGTTGGAAAGTAAACCAGGGCCTTATACATGCTAGGCAGCTGCTCTACTGCTGACCTACTCTGTCCAATGATACTTTTTAAAATTAGTTTGATGTAGATAAAATTTAAATACCATAAAATTCACCATTTTAAAGTGTACAAAACATTACTTTTTATCTTATTCACAAAGCTGGGCAACCATCACCACTAATTCCAGAACATTTTTAATCACCTCATTAAGAAACCTAATTAATGATTGTTAGAGGGGAGGAGATTAGGAGGAGCTCCAGGTAATTCGTAGTTGCTGAGGTGGGAGAGACATTTTCTTTACATATATAACCCCTGGTAAGGTACCCATGCTCCAGCAAATAAACCTTCACCCTGCTCTGGAGGTAACCCTAAGTAAACTTACTGCAACACACACACACACACACACACACACACACACACACACACACACACACGTCATAGTTTTTGTCAACTTCATACAAACCTAGACATATTTAGGAAGCAGAAATCTTAATTGATGAATTTCCCCCATCAGATTGGCCTGTGGTCATTTCTATGGGGTCTTTTCTTACTGCTAATTGATGTAGAAGGGTCCAGCCCACTGTGGGTGGTGGTTCCATACCTGTATAGGTAAGCCTAGGCTGTAAGAAAGGTAGCTGAGCAAGCCAGAAAAAGAAAGCCAGTAACACATTGCTCATGCTTCAGCTCCTGCCTTCAAGTTCCTGCCTTGAGTTCTTGGCTTGACTTCCCTTGAGGATGGGCCGTCCTGTAAGACGAAATAAACCCTTTCCTCCCTTGTTCTGGTCAGTGTTCCATCACAGCAACAGAGAACAAATTAGGACAGCGTGAAAGTGGAAGGGACCTGGGGAGATGAGGGATGAATAGGATCAAAATATAGTATGTTTGAAAATGTTGTGATGCATCCAAATAAGTATGCATGATTAATATATGCTAATAAAAAACTAAAAAGAAAACTCATTAGTAGTCACACTAAGTGGTACAAGCAGGCTTAAGTTGAGATTTGCAGGTAGCTAGTGTTAGGTTTTAAGGAGGAAGAGGGTAAAAAAGAGACATGAAGTCAGATCAACCTCCAAGCAAAGGATTAGCCATAAAGCTGTGGGATCTGAAGGGAAACATCAGCCCTCCTAGAGAGAGCAGAGCCTTTACTTTTAAAATCTATGACAGGAGAGTAGGGAGAGGAGGTGTGCCCAAGGTCAGCTGGCATCGCCTAACTAGACTTAGAGACATAATTTTTTCTTGTATTTCTGGCTGAAGCAGGTATTAAAGAATCCCAAGGGCATTCCTAGATAAGGGGAGTATGGAAAAACAATGGGCTTATTTATTAATGGAGCAAAATAGTGGTTACTTGGTCTATCTGCAGCTCTTCCTAATTTAGGGGTTAGCTACTTGGAAAGGCTCACTCCTCCTGAGATTCAAACCCAGTTCCTCTCAAAAGCAGCCGGTGCTCTTAACTGCTGAGCCATCTCTCCAGCCCAGTTTCTCCCTTAGGACCTACTATGTAGAGAGCATGAAATCTTTCCTGTCGATTATTCAATGAGTTGATGGTTACACCTGTAACCATCAAGCCACTGTTGCACCAGTGAGCACATCTTGCCAGCTGGTCAGTATTAGAGCATGCAGGGCCCAGTGCTGGGTAGACCATTGATGTCTTTTCTCCTCCAACAGCCTGCATGACAGATTTCTGCAGTGAGTCTATCTGGACCTGAACTTATTTATTGCTACTTTAATTTCACTGGTTGTGATCTGTTATTTTCTCATCTTGGCTTATTTTTGGTAGTTAATATTTATCTAGAAGTTCATCCATTTATTTTATATTTTCTGATTTAGTAGAGCATAAGTTTTTTTAAGATAATTTTCTGACTTTCACTGATGTTTTTGTAATATCTCCTTTTTCTCTATAATTTTATTAATTTAGGTCTTTTTACTAAATCTACCTTTAAAACTGGTTAGTAGTTCACTGCAAAACAGTCGCTCCTTAATTACCAAGTACCTTAAGTATTATGTGTATTAATATATTAACTATTGTGGGTATGAGTGGGGCAAGTACAGAACAAAGGAAAGAAATCACGGTGGGTTTAGTGACTAGGCTGCCACATAGGAAGTAGAGGGAGAGGGTGAAGGATGGAGGGAGAATGGTGGGGGTGGAAAAAGAGGTGTGGATTTCTGTTAAAGGTAGACTGAAAAGAGAGGAATAAAGATATGCATTCAGATACGTTGAACAGTCTCAACTCCGGGTTTAATCACAGAAACCCTGTTATTGAGGACAGCCTAAAAGAAACAGGAGAGGGCTGGACATGGTGACACAGGCCTGTAATCCCAGTACTCAGGAGGCAGAGGCAGGCAGAACTCTGTGAGTTCAGGGCCAGCCTGGTCCACACAGTGAATTCCAAGCCAACCAAGGGTAATAGTGAAACCTTGTCTCAAAAAAGAAAGAAAGAGCTGTGCGTGGTGATGCACACCTGATCCCAGCATGGGGCGTCGGGGGCAGAGGCAGGCGGATCCTCTGTGAGTTCGAGGCCAGCCTGGTCTACAGAGTGAGTTCCAAGCAGCTGGAGCTACAGGGAGACCGCCTCAAAAAAACCAAAAAAAAAAAAAAAAAAAAGGCCAAAGAGATGGCTCAGTAGTTAAGAGCACTGGCTACACTTTCAGAGGACCTGGGTTTAGTTCCCAGCACCCATATGGTGGTGACTCACAGCCTTCTCTAACTCCAGTTCCAGGGGATCCAGTGCCCCCTTCTGGCCTGAATGGACATTGTGCAACATGGGTGCACTTACGTACATTCAGGCAGGATACTCATACACAAAAATAAAAGTAAAATGTTTAAAAGAAAGAAGGAAGGAGAGAGAAAGAAAAGAAACAGAAAAGCCTACAGAAGAAAGGGGGGAAAGACTAGAAGAGTGGGGGATGCGGAGGCCTGCTACATTGACCTTGAGTATTGTATAAATAAGGAACAGGGCTAGAGGGGACCAGAGCTAGGCAGGGACTGGCAGGGGACCTGAGTCTCCATGCATTCTTTGACCTTCAGGTGACCTGGGATAGGGGCCCCCTGACCTCAGAGCATAATCTGGAATGGAGACCATAGCATTAACATACTCCCTAAATTCCACAAGGTCCTGGGTTCAATCTCCAGTACCCTTCCCTTCTGTAACGTCAAGCAGGTGAAAGCCCATCACCTCTCCCACCCAATCAGTTGCATGAAGAGGAGAAGCCGCCATATTGAGCACTTTGTAAGTCATGCTTTCCCAGATGTGATAAACTATGCAAAACCCAAAATAGAAGGTATTCTGTTGGTTTGTGAGCCTGGGACCGCAGAGGGCTCCAGCTCTCAGGTCTCCCAAGAAGGGGGAGGAGAAACTATGGCACAGCACCCCCAAGGAAGTAAATGAGCAAACGGGGCTGCCAGTGCAATAAGGAAGAAAGGCCTGGCGGCCGGAAGGAAGGACTAACATTAGCCCTGTTCACAGACAGCATTTGTGGTCAATGTAGGAAATCCCATGCCATCCTTTTTCTTTGGTGCAGGGGGGGGATTAGGTTATTTTTTTGAGATGAGGTCTCCCTGTAGCCCCGGCTAGCCGGGAGCTCATTATATAGACCAGGATGGGCTCAGTCTTGCAGAGATCTGCCTGCCCCTGCCTCCCAACTGCTGTGATTAAAGGTGTGTGCCACCATGCCCGGCCCCCAATGGAATCTTATACATACAAAAATGGCTTCTAGAACTAGTAAGAGATTCATGTAGCACAGTTGCAGGACATAAGGTTAACATGTAAAAATCAATTTGATTCCTATGTTCTAATAATGAAGGCTTAGAAAAAATGAAGCCTTTATTAACATTACTTACTTACTCAAAAAATAAAATATTATGCATAAGTCTAATAAAATATGCATAGAGTCCGTACATTATAAATTACATATTAATTAAAGATATCAGAAAAAATTGTGAGGCATGCTGTGCTCATAGGCTGTAAGATGCAACATTGTAAACACATCAGCTGTCCCCAAAGGACATATGAGTTGATGAAATGCCCATTAAAATCCCAGAGAAATAAAAGATTGTAGGTGTTAAATTTATATGGACAGGAAAAGGAATTATCATAGATAAAACAGTTTTGAAAAGTAATCAATTGGAAAGAGTCAATGTACTTGATTTCAAAATGCATGACAGGGTGGCGTAATGGTTTAGTGGGTAAAAGCACTAGTCACACAAGCCTAATGATCCAAGTTTGATCCTAGAACTCACATGAAAAGCCAGATGTGGCTGGGTGTGGTGGCACACACCTTTAGTCCCAGCACTTGGGAGGCAGAGGCAGGTGGATCTTGATGAGTTCCAGGCCCACATGGTCTACATAATAAGTTCCAGGCCAGCTGGTGCTACAGGAAGACCCTGTCTCAAAATGACCCCCCCAAAAAAAAGCCTCTTTTTCTCTCCTGTACGTTTTGTATTTCTTTCTGCCCTGCTTGCTGTTTTTCACTGTAGACCTGCATAAGAGTAATCAGTGATAACCATTACACAGACCCAGTGTCATGCTGTCTTGAAATTTCCTCTGCCAAAGAAATTAGTCTGTTACTTTTTAGTTTAGTCTTAGGCAAATTCTTAGAACATGGGCAGAAAACAGCCAGACTTTTTGCCAAAATATCACATGAATGGCCTCTAGCCCATTTGCTAATACAGCCTTTATTCCCTTCTTAAACATCAGGATTCAGGCCGGCTCCTTACTAGAATGGCCCATTGAGCTCTGCTTGAAGCATTCAGCCATTTTTGTAATCTAAAGTTCCAAAATCTTCTACCTTCCTCAAAAAACGAACATGGTCAGGTTCTTTACAATAACACCCCCACCTTCTGGTACCAACTTTTGTATTAATTACTTTTTTGTTGCTATGATAAAATACTGTGACCAGAAGCAATACATTTCCAGATAGCTAGATGTCCATAATTGCAGGGAAGGCATGACAAAAGAACAGAGCAGGAAGCTGACAGATTGCATGTCAGCTGTACAAGGGCAGCAGAAAGTGAACTGGAAGAAGAGTAAGGCTCTAAAACTCCCAGTCTTCCTGCAGTGATGTCCTTCCTGCAGCAAGGCTCCATATCCTCAGAGTTCCATAACCTCCCCAAACAGTTACAAGCTGAAGAAATGTTGGCTTAGCAGGCTGTCACAGGTGCCTTTTATTCATTTCCCTCACTCTCACTTTACAGTCCCCTCCACCCCTCAGCAATAGTGGGGAGCTCATGCAGCCAAACCACAGAATGCTGCACACAACCTGAGCTGACCACAGAAGCCTGTTTTCATGGCTTGGACTTGTTTGATAATCACTTTGTCCTATCTAAGAGGGGTGGTTTTTGTTTTCTTATTTATTTGGTGGTGCTTGGGGCAAGTGCTTTACCACTGAGCTGCATACCACCCTTAGTTTTTCTGTTGTTTACAAAAACACTTCTTTTTTTTTCTTTTTCTTTTTCTTTTTTTTTTGAGATAGGGTTTCCCTGTAGCCTCAGCTGGCCTAGAACTTGCTCTGTAGACCAGGCTGGCCTTGAACTCACAGAGATCTGCCTGCCTCTGCCTCTCCAGTGCTGGGACTAAAGGTGTGGCCCACCACACCCAGCAAAAGCATCTTTTGCACTCAGTTCTTATACTCTCATTGTACTCTTTTCTTTCATAAAGAACTCTAAGATAAAAGGCTGGCATGAGTAGGGTGTGGTCATACTCCCCTGTAATGCTAGCACTCTGGAGGCAGAAGGATCCAGAGTTCCAGGCCAGCCTGGGCTACATAGGAAAACTCTGTCTCACCCCCTAAAAAAAATTCTTAATTTACTTAAAATAGAAAAACTTAAGTCAAAACAGCATAGTATGTCTCTCACAGTAGCGACCTCGACTGTAGCAGTAGCAGATGGTGAGCATGCTGGGTGTCTGCTCTGGGCATAGAATTTCTCTTAGGTGCCACATAGGTGCTTTTTTTATTTTTAAGACAGGGTCTCATGAAACCCAGGCTGGCCTCTAGCTTACTTGAACTTCTCCACCTGTCTCCACCTCCTGAGTGCTTGAATTGCAGGTGTATGCTGCCAGACCCCATTTGCTTAGTGCCAAGAATGGAACCCAAGGTCTCATACTCAGCCCTTGCCCATTTCTGTTACTCCTCGCAGTAATACTGCAGCTCTCACCATTTTACAGAAGAGGAAATACAGGGGTTCACAGTGCCTTATGATCCCAGTAGAACAGAACTCAGGTGGCTCCTCTCCCTCTTTAACAAGGGGCCAGATCAAAGGTCCATTTTGTTTTGGAAACAATCAGATCTAAGGTAAGAACATGTAAGCAGAATCACAGAATTTTGTCCATCCTGTATGCTGGAGATTAGATGATAGATAGATAGATAGATAGATAGATAGATAGATAGATAGATAGATAGATAGATAGATAGATGATAGATAGAGATAGAGATAGAAATATATGATTTTGTGTTTTTGAGACAGGGTCTCCCTGTAGCCCCAGCTGTCCTGGAACTCACTATGTAGACCAGGCTGGCCTTGAACTCACAGAGATCCGCCTACCTCTGCCTCCTGAGTGCTGGGATTAAAGGCGTGCGCCACCATGCTGGGCACTATGCTAGACAGTTTTTCTTCATGTACAAGCAGTGGTTCAGTTTAATAATTTCTTGATATTATGCATTCAGTAGAAACATTTTAGGGGAAAGGAGTTGGAGACAGAGTCTCACTGTGTATTTCAGGTTGACCTGGAATTGGTCAGCAGTCCAGGTGTGAGCTACCACATCTGGCTTGAACTTAAAACTTTGATCTTTTCAAAGATTGCAGCTGCCGATCAACTTTTCAGTCCTAACAGGGAGTACCTGACTCTGCTGCCTAGCTGTGGTGCTCAAGAGTTCAGACAGATTAGGCATTTGGGGTTTTTTTTAAGATTTTTTTCTACCCTGTCTCAAAAAAAAAAAAAAGATTTTTTTTAATGTGTATATGTGCGTGTCTGCATATATGTATGTGCACCATGTGTATGCCTGGTACTCACAGAGGTCAGAAGAGGACGCTGGATCCCCTAGAGCTGGAGTTACAGGTGGTTGTGAGCCATTCAACATGGGTGCTTGGAACCTAAACCAGGTCTTTGCAAGACCAACAAGTGCTCTTAACTGCTGAGCTATTTCTCTAGTCCCTAGATGTATTTTAGACATATAATTTTTGAATTATAGTGGGTTTATTAGGACATAGCCTGATTGTACATAAGTTGAAATATGTCAGTATATCTGTTTTATAAAAATAGGGCTGGACATATAACTCAGTTGGTAGAATATTTGCCTAGCATGCCCAAAGGCTTGAGTTCCATCCCAGCACCATATAAATGGGTTGTGGTGATGCATGCCTGTGATGGAGCACTTGGGAAATGTGGGCAGGAAGATTAGAAGTTCAAGGCATTCCTCATAGCAATAGAGTTTGCTACACGGAAAGTTTGAGGCAGGCCTGGGCTACATGAGACCCTGTCTCAAAAAATAATGTGCCAATGAGAGGGTTCAGTGGGTGAAGACATTTGCCACCAAGCTTGACAACCTGAGTTCAACCCCCAGAACCCACATGGAAGAAGGAAAGAACTGACTTCTACAGACTGTTCTCTGACATCACATACACACACACACACACACACACACACACACTCACACACACACACACACACACACACTCACACACACACACACACACACACACTCACACACACACACACACACACACACACATGCATGTGCACACACACATACATATATACACACATTGTAATTTGAGGGAATGGGGGGGAAGAGTCTCACTGTGTAGCCCTAGTTGTCCTGGAACTTGCTATGTAGAACAGGCTGTCCTCGAACTCACAGAGATCTTTCTGCCTCTGCTTCCTGAGTGCTGGGATTAAAGGCTTGTGTCACCATGCCAGGCCTAAAAACCAGAAACAAGAGACAAGCCACATGGCTCAGCAGGTAAAAAGTGTTTGCAGCACAAGCTTAGTGACTTGAGTTCAGTTCCTAGAACTCACATAAGGGTGGCAGGAGATAACTGACTCTACAAAGTTGTCCTGTGACCTCCATACATGCACTGTGGCCTATGGACAACACACACACACGTATGCTTGCGCATTATGCACAAACAATCCTAGTAAATAAATAAAAAGTATATATAATCATGTATATGAATTTATATATTTTAATCATAAATGTGTATATTTTATACATGTATGAATATTTTATATAACTGTCATATATGTGTACATAGGAAACAAGCCAAAGGAAAGAAGTGGCTGTCAGCCTTCCTTAGATAACTCGACAGGCTTCTCCCGTCATTCATAGACACTTTTTAATTTGTTGCTTGTCTTTCACATAGCAAGGTATCTGTATCCTTAAGACTTTTATGATTATTGTGATTTTTCACCTTTGTTTTTATTTTTTCTTGTTATTTGTAGCCAGGCTGTCTGTCCTCAAATTTAGGATCTTCCTGTCTCAGCCTTGGTGTCACACACATACACCCCTGTTTCTCAAGTGTTTCTACACAACCATTTCAATATAATACGTCACATAGAGGTGCATCATAATTTAGAGGACAGTGTCCTGTTCTTGTGCAGTGTGTCTGTCTAGATGCCCATTTGAGTCACTGGTCATCTCAAATTATAGCTCTTTGGCCTGGGAGATGATGCCTGCTAAGTAGCTGAATAGCTCATTGATGGGCACTCAATAGGCGATGTTAGTTGGTGAATGCTTCTGACAGTGTCTCTTCTTGTTCCAGAACACCAGGGCTCTTCAGTTTGATTGACACCATATGGCCCCCAGTGATGCCTCTGACAATGCCTGGTCATGGCCAGCCTAGTGAAGAGGTAAGTCCAGGGTTTGGAGAGTTCCCCTGGCTGCAGACTACTTCCCTTGTCAGGAGCTGAGCCAGGCTCCCCTACAGCAACTGTATGGCCCTGGCAACAAGGAGAGCGCAGCTAGTTCCTCTGGACTGATGGATGAGTGCAGTCTGGGACTGAGATCACATCTCCTCGTCTCCATGGCCAACAACTGGCTCCTTTTCCTGCTTTTCAGATTAATTCATGATGAGTTTTTATTTATATTTCTGGTTTTGTGAGACAAGGTCTCACTCTGCAGCCCAGTCTGGCCTAGAACTCGCTCCCTGCCCATGCTGGCCTTAAACCACAGCAATCCTCTTACCTCAGCCTCCTAAGTATTGAGGTTACAGGTGTGAGCTACCATTCTGCATCCTGGTAGACCTCACACTCCATTGCAGTGGTCTAAGCCTTATACAAAGCAGACACAGTGTTTTTCCCACTCCCTTCCTGTCACTCACAAAACCAATACTTGGCGTTACCAATTAGGGCAGAGACTAGATAGAATCCGTAAGTAGCCCTGCAGCCCAGGGTAGCCAGGAATCTCCTTTTTCCTATCTCATCACACCGTCTGTGGTGTCTCAGAAGCAGCAAAAGGGACAAAAAGGTATCTTCTGCCCCCGAGCCTCGTCTAGAAGCTGGCCAGTGACCGCTTTGGGCTCCTGTCTGGGCAGCTTAATGAGACCTATATAACTCAGTGGTAGGGCACTTACTGAGCAAGAGGAAAGCCTTAGCTTCAGTCCCTAGTACTATAACACACACACACACACACACACGCACACGGACACACGCACACGGACACAGACACACACATACACGAACATATGCACACGGGAACACAGACAACGCACATACACGAACACTCAGATACATACACACATGCACACACAGACACATGGACACATACATACACACACACGTGGACATATACACCCACATGCACACACACACATATGAGTGCATATTTGCTCATGTTTTCACTGGAAGGCTATATAAGAAATTGGTAATAATGTTTTTTGGTTTGGGGGAGTTGGAGTTTTTGTTTTGTTTGTTTCTTTTTTGAGATAGGGTCTCTCTGTAGCCCCAGCTGACCCAGAACTTGCTATGTAGACCAGGCTGACCTCCACCTCACAGAGATCTACCTGCCTCTGCCTCTGCCTCCCAAGTGCTGGTATTAAAGGCATGTACACCAGCCCAGAAATGGGTAATATAGTACATTTGGGGGACCACCCATAAGAACCTCTACATTTTTGTTCAGATTTAAGATTTCATTTTAGAAATGACTCTATGTGTGTCTGTATATCTGTGTGTGTGTGTGTGTGTGTACATGTGTGTGCAGGTTCATGTGGAGGCCAGAGGTTGATATCAGAATGTCATTTCTCAGTGGCTTCTACACCTGAATTTTTTTTTTTGGTCTTTTTTTTTTTTGGTAGATAGGAGGATCATATTTTATTTTTCCAGTGGTATCTTTACAATTGAATATAAATTAGAGGCCTGCTTGCACACCAAAGCCAGGTCCTTTGGGTGGTTCAGTCAAAGAGGTGAGACCTCCAGCTGGCTCACAACAGAAACGTCCACTCCTTGGCCAAGGTTTTAGAATTTTGACAGCCTTGAGCTCATCAGTGATTTCTTCTATATCCTTGGGTGTCATATCCTCATAGTAGTTGTCATTTATTTGAACCACTGGTGCGTTTACACGGCCCCCTACACATTCCACTTCTATAAGAGTAAAAAGTTTGTCAGGTGTAGTCTCCCCAGCCTTTATTCCCAGCTTTTTCTGAATGGTCTCCAGTATGCTGTCAGACTTTTGAAGCATGCAAGGTGTAGTAGTGCAGATTTGAATGTGATGATTTCCAGCTGGCTTTTGATTATACATTGTATAAAAAGTTGCTACTTCATATACTCTCATTGGAGGCACTTTTTTTTTTCTGTCTTTTTGAGACAGGGTCTCCCTGTAGCCCCAGCTGTCCTGGAACTCACTATGTAGACCAGGCTGGCCTCGAACTCACAAAGATCCGCCTGCCTCTGCCTCCCAAGTGCTGGGATTAAAGGCGTGCGCCACCACGCCCGGCTTTGAAGGCACTTTTAAAACTTCAACGACCTTGTTCATAGCAGAGATGGGCAACCATCCATTCTGCCTTTGGGCTAAATCCAGGACTGGAAGCACAGCTGCTGCCTTATGCCCTTCAGGATAGTTTTTTACAATTGCCTCTATCCACTTATAGTTTTCTGGTGTGAAATCAAATGGAGTATCTGGGTTATTCTCAAGAGTATCTCTGTGCACAAATAAGGCTCCTCCAGCACCATTTTGTACAGCTGTCTTATGCAAATTCCTTGCGTGTCTTCCCCACTGCGTGGTGAGGACGGCAGCCTTGGCCCACAGCGTCAAGGAGAACATGAAAGGCCAAACAGTTGGCTCTTCCCAAGGCACCACGCTCCAGAGCCCCAGGGTTTCCCTGTAGCCCCAACTGGCCTGGAACTCACTAAGTAGACCAGACTGGCCTTGAACTCACAGAGATCCACCTGCCTCTGCCTCCCAAGTGCTGGGATGAAAGGCACGCACCACCACGTCTGGCTTCCACCTGAATTTTTTAAGACAGTATTTCACAAAACCTGGCACTTCCTTTAAAAAATAATATTTTAATTTATTCTTTAATAGTTTCACACATGTATACAATGTAATTTAATCATATCCACTTCCCATTTCCCCTCTGCAGTTTTCCCAAACCTCCCTCAACATATCTCCCTCCCAACTTCATGTGTTCTTTATAAAGAAAAAAAAAATCCCAGAGTCCAGTTAGTGCTTCCCCGTTATTGATCTGTTCATTGCTGAAAGTATACCATAAAGTCCCCTATTGTTACTGTATTTCAATCTCTGTCTTCAGATTCATTATTTGCTTTATATATAAAAATGTCTTGATGTGATACTCAATACTCAATACTGAGTGTATATATTTTTATAATCATATCTTCCTGATGAATTGGTCCTTTTATCATCATATATTGACCTTGTTTTCTTTTACAATTTTGACTTTAAGTGCATTTATTTATTTTTAACTTTTTAAAAAAACATTTACTATTTTTATTTTATGTGTATGCCAGTATTGCCTGCATGTAGGTAAATGCACCCGTGTCGTGCAATGCCCGTAGAGGACAGAAAAGGCTGTCAGTATCCCCTGGAACTGGAGTTACGGAAAGTTGTTAGCTGCCATGTAGGTCCTGGAATTTGAACCCAGATCTTCTGTAAGAACAACCAGTGTTCTTAACTGCTGAGCCATCTCTCCAGCCCCAATCCATTTCTTATATAGCCTTCCAGTGAGAATATATATCTGTAAGCAAATATGCACTCTGTGTATGTATGTGTGTGTGTGTCCATGTGGAGTGTGTGTGTGTGTGTGTGTGTGTGTGTGTGTGTGTGTTAGTCCTGGGGACTGAAGCTAAGGCTTCCCTCTTGCTAGATAAGTACCTTACTGATGAGCTATACAGGTCTCATGCCCAGACTGGCCATGAAGTTATTCCATAGCCCAGGCAGTCCTTGAATTTGTGATCCTTATGCCTCAGCATCCCAAATAGCTAGGATTACAGACTTATACCACCAGTCCAAGCTTAATCATATTATATTAAAGAGCATATTTTAGCCAGGCATGGTGGGGCACACCTTTGATCCCAGCACTCGGGAGGCAGAGGCAGGCAGATCTCTGAGTTTGAGGCCAGCCTGGTCTACAGAGAGAGTTCCAGGCCAGCTGGGGCTACAGGGAGACGCTGTCTCAAAAAGACAAAAAATAAAATAAAATAAAATAAAATAATAAAATAAAATAAAATAAAGAGCATATTTTAATAGTATATTTGAATCTTTTAACAATACATTTTTGTTCTGATTTTTCCTTTATTCTAAACAGGCAACAACCTATCTACCTCCTCCTATGTTCTGTTACATCTTCTCAGTTCATCCAAGTCTGGGACAAGTGGACATAATTGAAGGAGACCCCATTTCTAAACTCTACCAGCCTCCAGTTGTCCGCTGCTTAAGAGAAGTTCTCCAGGTAGTGTCTATGTTTCTAGCAAGTTCTTCAAGTACTTTTACTGTTTCTGTGTGCTTCATGTGGTCTTTTCAATCTCTGTTAATGTCTTTTTAGGGTGATGAGTGTGGTGTCCGCTGCAGTTTCTGTGCCACAGTGATTTATCAAAGACCACAGGTAATCTCAATCGTAATTCCCCCCCATAAATTTACAAAAGGACCATGTCTTAGAAACTAGTGGTGTACCCTAATAGAAAACTGCCTCTAAAATCCAAGCTAATTACATATTACCTGTCAAACTTGGAGCCATTCTCCTCTGAAATATTTGGAGCTCTTTGGGGCAGGGGGCGGTATTTTTGAGGTTTTTTTTTTTTTCCTTGGATATCTATTGGAAACAATTTTTTTTGCATTCTCTAATCCATAGGCAGTGAAAGATGTATAGAACTACTAAAAGAATATGTTCCTTAAATTCTAATTGAATTATTGATGGATTATATATATACATATATCACTAAAGTTGTGTCATCATAAGCATAGTATTCCAACTTTTTCCTCAATTATAAGAGAGGATAGACTGTTCTTATAAAGGACCAGAGAGTCAATTTTTGGCTCTTGGATCATAAGCTTTCTATAGCTATTAGCTGGCTTTGCTGTGCGGTATGAAAGTAGCCATATTGCCTTTCATAAAGGGATGTACAGGAAAATCTTTAAAAGAAAAGAAACTAGCCAGACATAATGGCACATGCCTTTAATCCCAGCACTTGGGAGGTAGAGGCAGGTGGATCTCTGTGAGTTCCTGTCTCAAAAAGACCAAAAAAGAAAAAAGAAAGAAAAAAGAAAAGACCTTTCTTCTAAGTCTGAAGTGCCCTGAAAGCCTGGTTTTCCATGAATGTAGAGAGTGCCTAGTAGAAGGACACTGAGCCTCTGAGCAGTCCCTAGAGTGCATTTCAGGAAACTAGGCAAGCTCACTGTGCTGGTGCCATTGACACTGCAGGGGGAGGCTGCGGTGCCACATGGTCCTGCTGTGACCTCCAGCTGTAGCCAAGGCTGAGAGCAAGGCAGGCTGGCAGCAAATACTCAGTGACCAGTGAAAGGGAACAGAGTGACTGAGAATGACAACCTGAGTTCTCCGTCTTATTAAATCAGGGGTCTGGGAAGATATACTGACAGCCTTGTACTCAAGAAAGACTCACAACATAAAAGAGCAATCAGCTTGGCTTTCTGTGGTCTTGTGTGTAAGAGCAAGTTAAGGAAGGACCTAGGACTCAGTAGAACAGGTTTCTTGATACATCAAAATGTATATATCAGCTGGGCCCAGTGACACACACCTGTAATCGTGTCTACTTGGGAAACTAAAACAGGACGATTATGAGTTCAAGGCCTGCCTAAGTTCATAGTGAGTTCAAGAACAGCCTGGGCAACTTATTGAGAATCTACCTTAAGATTTAAAAAAAGAAAAGAAAAAAGGGTATAGTTGTACCTTAGCGTTAGGGCTTACCGAGCATGCACAAGGCCTTAGGTTCACTCTCCAGTAACAGACACAGACACACAGACCCACACACACATACACACACACACTAAGACAGGCACACACATACACAGAGACAGACAGACAGACACACACACATTTTATATATATATTTCCTGCATTCTGCTTTTATGGTAAAGAAAATCACCAGAAACCAATTTCCTAAGGAGAAATTAAGGTTAAACTGAGTCCTGAGCCAGTCTGTAGGTAAGTTCATCATCTGTACTTTTTATACGGATTGACTTTTAGAATGGTACTATAAATCAATCACCAGAGTCATCAAAAACAATCCAGCCACATTTCCATTATACTAATGACTCAAGTTTTAATTTGAAGTAATTACATAGTCAAGGTAGAATTCAAGAAATATAGAGAAGGCCCACATACTGTCCACCCACACCTCACACCTACAGAACCATAGCATGAAACCAAGACAACTAACACCACAGTCTAACACCAGCATGCACAGTCGAAGGTTTTGCCGGTCATATGTGCACTCAGGGGAGGGGGATCTGTGAAATTCTGTCACAGGTGTAGCCATCACCATACCCCATGCACTGTACTTTGCTGCACCACCATGTTCTCCATCACTGTCATCATGGTACTTTATGATTGCTCACATGCATGGAATATGCACTAGGCAACTGTGTTGGTTTCCTCAGGCTGCATGTAAAGTTCCAAAAAGTAGGTGACTTCAAAAAGCACGTATGGGCAAGAGCACCCAGGTCCAATTCCCAGCACCCACATGGTGGCTAACAGTGGTCCATAACTCCAGTTACAGGGGAATCTGACACCCTCTTCTGACCTCCAAGGGCATTGCATGACATTGTACTCACACACATGCAGGCAATACACTCATATGCATAAAATAAAAATAATAAAAACAATATTTTTTTGGTGTTTTTGAGACAGGGTCTCTCTGTAGCCCCAGCTGTCCTGGAACTCTCTATGTAGACCAGGCTGGCCTTGAACTCACAAAAATCTGCCTGCCTTTGCCTCCCGAGTGCTGGGATTAAAGGTGTGCAGTATTTTAAAGGGCACACATTCATTTTCTAACAGTCCTGCAGTCTGAAGACTGCCCTCAGGAACGAGCTTCTTACCTTCCTCAGGATTTGCTGTTTCCTGGCAGTTTAATCTGTGGCATTTCCTGGGACCCAAGATAGTTGCTTAGCACTCCAGTCACGTGGCTGGCCATCTTTTCGTGCCTCACATTGGCCTCCTTCTGTGTGACTGTGTCCAAGTTTCCTTTACTTCATGAGACTGGTCACTATTAGAGTGGGATTCATGACCTCCTTTTAACTTAGCTAAATCACAAAGACCCCATTTCCAAATAGGTGCTATTGTAAGGTACTTGAATCTTTCCTTGTGGGTGAGGAGAGTTGAGGGTGAAGTTCAGTGCATAACAAAGCCTTTTTAGGTAGACTTGTTCACATAATTCTGTAAAGATCCATCCGGAGGCCTAGTGATAGCGAACATCTTTCTGTGTGTTTTCCTGTCCTGTCTTTGGTGAAGTATCTGTTCCATTGTTTGCCTGTTTTCTAACTGAATTGTTTTGCTTGTTTGCTGTTAAGGTTTTTTCCAATGTATATTTTTATTGAATTTTTGTGAATTTCACACATTTTAATCATATTTAGATCTGCACCCTATCTGCACTCTCCCATAGCCACCCCCACACACAGAATTTCACACGTCTTTTATGTTAAAGCCTATCAAGCCAAGTTTATATAACTGATGGCTCTCAGTGTGAAAGCCTCTTCATCCTATCTAGTGTCACTAGTGCTCTTAAAGAAGATCAACTCTCCCTTACCCAGCAAGTTTTTAAAGTTCTTTATATATTCTAAGTACAAAGCCTTTATTGAATTTGCAAATATTTTCTTAGAGTCTGTAAATTATTTTTCAACTTTTTGAGAAGATTTTTGTTTTATTTTGCTGCTGTTTGAGATTGTTTTGTTTGTAGAACAAGAGCTTACTAGGAATCACGAGCCTCCTTCCTCTCTCCAGGAGGGAGTGTCCCAATTCCAAAGAAATAAATACACAACACCTTTCCCCTCTTCAGTGACAGGCAGTCCTTGACCCTTGGAGGGGTAATAGAGATATCTGATTGTTTTCTTTCATTTATGGCTGAGCACTGGGCCACTAAACCACAGGACCAGTCACTTCTTTTCACCACAAAGTCCCACCCCATCGTGGATGGCAATCACAGGAGCTGCAGATTTCATTCAGTAGGTTGTCTCTTACTGTTACTTATTTTGGTGTTCATTTTTTTCAGATTTAGACTGCCTCCTTGTCCTTTGGATATATTTACATCTGTGGTAGTTTAAAAGAGAAATGTCTCCCAAAGGCTCCTGTATTTGAACACTTGGTCTCCAGTGGGTGGTGCTATTTAGGAAGGTTATGTAATCTTTAGAAAGTATTGGAAGAAGTCACTGGGGGCAGGCTTTGATTTTTAAAGCCTGGTCCCACTTCCTGTTGTTTTTGTTTTCTCTCTCCCTCCCTCCCTCTCTTTCTCTCCTTCTCTCTTTCCTGCCTCCCTCTCTTTCTACCTCTCTCCCTTTTCCTTTCTCCCTCTCCCTGTCTCTCCCTCTCCCTCCCTCCCTCCTTCCTTCCTTTGTACAGATGAAATGTGATGTCTGCTTTCTTTTTTTCTATGAATAAGTTTCATTATCACTCTGCCACTGACAAATAAAAGCCCAAACAAGCAAAAAACAAAACAAAAGATTAACACCAGGGCCCGGTAGTGGATGAAACTGCCTCAAAGAAGTAAGAAACAACAAAACCTCCAAAAAAAAAAAGCACCAAACAACCTAAAGATACAAAATAAATATTAAACCAAAATGGGCAGGGCGATGTAGCCTTGGAACCCAGCACTCAGAGGTGGAGGCAGCAGTTGGTCTACCTCATCCTCAGCTACCCCAAGTTGAAGTCCAGCCTAGGATACAGGAGACCTCTCAAAAAATCCCTCCAAAACACTGAACACCACCAATCACCCACCTACAGAATAGGGTGCTGGACGTGGCCCTGAGGAGTATATAGGACATCCCTCCTGTAGACTCAGAAACTCTAGGGTATGGTTGTCTGCCATGCTGTCTCTGCCTTTGTACCCAGGGTAGAGACAGAGTTTCCAGAGGCATCTAGAGCTGCAGGGAGCCCTGGAGTGCCTGGTGAGGGTTGAAGCTCAGAACATGGGCCCCAGCCCTGGGCCTATACCTGACCCTGTGCTCTCTGGGCTGCAGGCCAGAGGTCTAAGGGCTGGGGCTCTCTGAAGGTGACCAGAGAGGAATCCTCAGGTGGAGAGTTTCTCCAGGCTAGCTTTGGGCAGATGTGGTAGAAGCACCTGGACTTGTAGGACAGCGGTTGGGCCTGGTGATGGTGAAGGACTCATGGACGCTGTAGGCTTGTCACTGTGCAGCTGCTTGCATAGCTACTTATGCCTGCACTGGGGGAGCCAAGTCTCAACTCGCTCCTCCTTCAGGGTGAGTTTGGCCGGCTCCTGTCAGGCTCCTGGGCAGGCACAGGGTCCTTCTTGAAGTGCTCCTCTAATTCGGGTCCGGCTCCCAGTTGAATCAAGGGTAGCATTGATAACACAGGGCATAGGAGCAAGGGAATGCAAAGCTCTCTCCACCCTGACTGCAGCTCACCTCAGGTTCCTCTTTGCATTCTGACTGCCAGGCTGTGGTCACCCCACAGAATGCCAGCTTACTGCCAGGCGTAGTGGCACATGCCTTTAGCCCCAGCACTTGGGAGACAGAGGCAGGCAGATCTCTGTGCGTTTGAGGCCAGCCTGGTCTACATAGTGAGTTCCAGGCCAGCTGGGGCTACAGGAGACCCTATGTCAAAAAAAACCAAAAAAAAAAAAAAAAATCCAGAATGCAAGTTTACTAGAAATTGGAAATGCATCACAACTTATAAATGAGGGGGGGAGGGAAAAAAGGAAGAGAAAATTAAGAAAAATGAAAGCTGCTGCACATGCAGTAAATCTGTGACACCAAAGTCCTCTGCAAGGTCATGTGAGGCCATTCCTCTCTGGGAAACTTGTTCTCCAGAGAGAACATTTACACACTAAACAGAAAATAGCATTCTAGGTACACAGACTTGGGACTGGGAGGGAAAGAATGAGCGTTCCCCCCAAGTAGGAGAAAGGAGAGCGGAGCCCTGCCAGTGAGGCCTGGGTTGTGCCCAGCAAAGGAGCCCTTTAAACAGGCACAGAACCAGAGCAGCAATGTTAATGGGCACTACTAACCAAGATATGTCACCTTTATTGTATGTTTTGAGGTATTTTGATATAGTGTGTTAAATTACAAGTATTATTAATCCATTTAAGATTATTTGCCTTTAAAGGATTTTGGATACAAGCATAGTTAATAGTTTTGACTTTTACATTGTAGCTGAAGAATTTGCTTCCTTTGGAACAAACGGAGATTTGGCTGCTGGTGACTGATGTTACCCTGCAGACACAGGACAAGAATAACCACTGTCTTCCCAGAACCCTGCCGGTCTGTGTGACCCCCTTGTGTGTGCTGAGCCCAGAAGTTCTAGAAGCGCTTGCCATGGCCAGGCCTGGTGCCCTGCTCTTCAGAGATGCTCTCCGAGACCACGGTGTGCCTGCTTCCCTTTGCTTCTATTCGGGTGACAGATTAGTCCTATACAGTGCAGGAAACTCCATCCTGCTCAGAACTGTTGGCCTTCACAAAACCTAGGGAATGCGTGGTCTGAAGGAGGGGAGGCCATCTCCTCAACCTTGGGCTCTCACTGACTCTGTCAAAGCCACCTGATCACAGCCAGCACCCCAAGATGCAGTGTGTCCATGTAGGAGCCACCCACAGTCACAGCCTGAATGGTCCCTTTTTAAATTTTTTTTAAAAATTAGAACATGGCCAGGCGTAGTGGCACATACCTTAAATCCCAGCACTTAGGACACAGAGGCAGGCAGATCACTGTAAGTTCAAGGCCAGCCTGGTCTACATAGTGAATTTCAGATCAGCTGGGGCAATAGGGAGACCCTGTCTCAAAAAAGACACACACACACACAAAAAAAAAAAAAACAAAACAGAAAAAGAACATAGTAGGTGTACCAGCTTAATCCTGGCACTGTGACCCAGGCCTGTACTCCCAGAACATAGGGCACTGAGACAGGAGTATTAAGAATTCCAGAGGCCAGCCTGGGTTGCATAGTGAGACACTGTCTCAAAAAACAAAAAGTATAGGCTTTAGATTACTCTGCCCTTTTTCTAGAGATAAAACTAATATCCTACCTAAACTTTGGTTTTTATATTTTATTGAGGTATAATTTGCATACCACAAATTTCATGCTTTCAAATTGAATTTGAATGTAGTAGCTGTGATCTTTTTCATTATAGTTCACTGGGGGCTTTAAGATACTTCCATGTGTCCCTTAGACGCTGGACGTACCTGATGTCAGGAGTGGGCCACTCATCTGTGTCTTTCTTCCTACACAGCTTGCAGAGAGGCTGATGAAGGAAACTGGCTGGAGAGGTCACACTTTTCTTCAGTGGGTCAATAATCTGAAGTGTCTCTGTTGGCAGGTCGGATTGTTTGTGTTGAACGGACAGTCCTCTTACCTCAGAAGCCTGTCTTGTGTATGCCTTCTGGTGCCGGTCCCTGTGAGCTAACCGGCCCAGTGATGCTGGATGAACTGGACTCCCTCACGCCTGTCAACTCTATTTGCAGTGTGCAAGGTGGGTGGCCCTCTCATTAGAAGCAGGATTTCTATTGTCTTAAATGTCATACTGTTTTAGACTCACTACTCGGTGTTTTATTGAATGTCTGCTATGTTCCAGTCATTAGATATAGAGACAAAATAAAATGAAGGTCTTTCATTTTGGACTTAAAGTCTATATAGGAAGCCCATATTGGAAGACAGAAAACAGTTAAGTGCACACACTGGACTCCAGTGTTTCAAATGCTCCACTTCCAAGAATGGAGGAAGTCAAAGAAGGGATAAAGACTAGATCCTTGGGACCATGAGATTGCTCAGCACATAAAGGTGTTTCTTACCAAGCCTAATGACCTGAGTTCAATTCCCAGCATCCACATAGTGTAAAGAGAGAACAGACCCCCACAGGTTATCTTCTAACCTCTGTATGTGCACATACATACACACTAAATAAATAAATGTTTTTCAAAGCCTAGACCCTTAGGTTGAGATCTGAGATCTGAGAAGTAGGTGAGATAAGAGAGGTAGGTGCATCAGGAACTGGGACCAGGAATAGAATTTACAAAGCTAGCTGACAGGAGAGAATTGACAAGCCAGGTGCCCTGGAGCGGGCTGGACAGGCAACTAGAGGGAGGGAAGGATGGAAAAGACACTACTGAAACAACTGTGTATCAGGAGCATGTGCATTGTACAGAGAGGTGGGCAGCCTCAACATCAAAGTCACAAAAATGTTGATGGGAACACACAGAGAACTCCCTGTGAGTATAATGTGGGGAGTGATTGAAGAAACCAGCTTTGAAGACAGAGCAGCATGATCTGGACTCCATCCCTGCGGGTGGAGGGCCAGAGCAGCAGTAGTGGCTCTGACAGAGAAGTAAATACAAAGGAAGTGGAGGAGTGGATTTAGTTAGGAAAAATATTGATGGGTTGGGTGATAAATGAGGTCAGGAGGGAACAGGGTACACAGAGAGAGGCCATATGTGACCACCCCAGGCAAGGACCCTCTGGCAGGCCGGCTGCCGAAATAGGACATAGAAGATGAGGCAGATTTGAAGGTACGTCTGTGTCTTTCTGGAGACTTTGAGTATTTGTTTGTAGTTAGTATTGTTATTTTAGCATGTATTAATTATGCATAGTAATGGGTTTCATGATCATTTTCATACTGTATATAAAGTATTTGATTGTATCCCCCTTATTGCCCTGTCTTGTCCTCCCTCCTACTCAAATTAATCCTCTTGTTTCAGTGGGTTTTGTTTTGTTTGAAGGTTTGTTTTTGCAATTACATACATATTTTTAAAGATTTACTTTATTTTTAATTTCATATGTGCATGTGTCTATGTGTCTGTGTGTCTGTGTCTGTGTGTCTGTGTGGCATTATGTGAATGTGAGGGCAACTTCCCATAGAGGCCAGAGCTGTCAAATCCTCCAGAAGCTGAGCTTGTTGTAAGCTGCCCAACTTGGGTGCTGGGAACTGAACTTGGATCCTCTGAAGAGCACTACTCACTCTTAAATTATAGGCCACCTCTCCAGCCCATATGATTATATTTTTCAATAAGCTTATAAAATAGTACGTATCTAATAGCTTTTTCATATAATGTTTGAGTGCTTTTGAAACATGAGGAGAAGTTTTGGCAGCTGGTTGGGTATATGAATCCAGAGATGAAAATTATATGTGCTTTCTTTTTTGACTTTATAAAATTGCTCATAACAAAAGCAGTACGTGTGCATTGAACTAGTAAAAGCTGAGCTCAGAGGAAGGTGGTGATCTCCTACTATGCATCTTGAGCCACTGTACCCTGCACACAGCCTACAACTGTCTGCCTTGGAGGGAATGTCATGTTCTAGAAAGGACATCTGTCTGGGGAATAGAGAGACATCTACTGCAAGAATTTCACATAGGTAGGCCTTTGTGAGCAAAGGTTCCCGCACCGATAGGTGCACAAAGGAAGGTACCTTTGGTTTTCAGATTTTAAATGAGACTAATACATTCTTGGATATCATTTCAAATTTATACAAAGGAGGACCTCAGGAACTCAGGTGCATATTTTTTGTTAGCCTTTGGATTTTTGTGTTTTGAAGCTCTGGGAATGGAACTCAGGTCTTGCTTACAGTGGTCAAGCACTGTGCCACTGAGCTACATCCCTAGCCCTCATGTGCTTTGTAAAAAACCGCATAGCTTGTCACTCACTTATTCAGCGTTTTTACATATCCACAAAATCATACAAACATCACTATCGTGCAGCTTTGGAGCACTGTCGTCACTACCGCCCACACCCAGACTTAGCAAATGCTTGTTCTGGCCCATTTGCTGCTGTTGTTACTGCTTGGAGACACTGCCTTGTGTTGCCCTTGAACTCCTGATTCTCCCCCTTACACTCCTGAGTGCTGCAAAGATAGGCGTGCACCACCATGCCTGGTTTTTTAAGACTTATTTTTCATGTGTATGTGTGATTATCTTCCTAGTTGTTTATAAACCATATGTGTGCCTAGTGCCTTTGGAGGCCAGAAGAGGGCATCAGATCCCCCTGGAACTGGTAGGTCCTGGGAACCAAACCTGGGTCTTCTTCAAGAATAGCAAGTGCTCTTAACCACTGAGCCATCTCTCTAGCCCATAGCTTGTTTTTTGAAATAAGGTTTCGGAATATAGCCAAGGTTAGCCTGCAACTCATAGCAAGCACTTTCCACACTGAGCCATCTCCCTGGTCCAACTTGTTTTGTAAATGTGGTTAAATGTGTTTGATAGCCCAGGATGTGGTCTTTTAGAGTGACTGTTCTTTCTTACTATTTTATTTATTATTTTACTTTATGTGTATGAATGTATTACCTGCATGTATGTTTGTGTACCTATGTTACACAGTGCCCACGGAGGTCAGAACAGGGTGTCAGATCCCCTTGGAACTGGGTTTAAGACGGTTGTCAGCTGCTGTGTAGGTGCTAGGAATCAAACCTGGGTCCTCAAGCAGCCAGTGATCTTAATCACTGAGTCACCAGGCCCCTCGAATGAATGTTGTTTACAAGAATAAAAATTTATTTTCCCGCTACTGAATGTCAATTCAGTTGTGTTGATTACTGAACAGTCAGCCCAACCGTCCTCTGTTTTCCCCCTGCTGGATCTGTCAGGAATGATAGGGAATTGACCCTGGATTGTAATTTCTCCTCCAAGTCCCTTCCATTTGCTTCTTGTATTCTGATGCACTACTGGGTGCATACATGTTGCTGAATTGACCCTGTTGGCATTGCTAAATAACTGTCTTTAGCCCAGTAACTTTCGGTTCCCTGAGATCTGCTGTCTGAAGTGAAAGAAGCTGCCACAGCTTTCCCTTACTAGCATCAGCATGGTGTGTCCTGTTCCTTCCCTTCGTTTCTAACCTGCGTCCCGTTCCTTCCCTTCGTGTCTAACCTGCGTCCCGTTCCTTCCCTTCGTGTCTAACCTGCGTCCCGTTCCTTCCCTTCGTGTCTAACCTGCGTCCCGTTCCTTCCCTTCGTGTCTAACCTGCGTCCCGTTCCTTCCCTCATGTCCTATAGACCCACATTTATGACATTTTCCCCCGTCTCACCATTCTCATGCCACTTTCCCTCTAGGTTTTCTCTGTGTCCGGCCTGCTCCAAAGCTGTTCTGCAGATGTATGGGTGGATAAGCCTAGTGTATATACAGTTACCACAGAGCACAGTGCTTCCAGATACTCTGATAGAGAAAATAAGCAAAGATTGGCTTCTTACCAGGAGTACCCACAGCAAGGCAGAATGGGGGGGGAGTGGATGTTCCCCCCAGCTGACCTTTTCCACCCAAAGGCTGGTAGCTGACCTAGCTCCAGATCCCCCAAATTCACATGAGGCAGGGGTCCACAGTGCTGTATGACAGTGGTCGGTGCCCCCCTCTCTGCCTCTCTTCTTTATCTTGCCCTACTGGCTTCTGGCCCAGAGGCTCTCAGACTTGCTCCTGACATGGTCCCTTCCTCAGATCTGCATGATTTTGGTCCTGTAGCTCTCAATAGCCACTGAATTTTCTGAATACTTGAGCCTTAGACAGCTCAATGTGGTGCATTTTCTCAGCACAAGGCTGAAAAGGACATGCAGAATTCAACCTTTGCCAGTGGAGGGTGGCTGGCTCCTCTGTGCACCCAGAACATCAGAGCCAGAGTCCTCAGAGGCTTTTTGAGGTGCCTTTTCTTGGGGAAATAGTCTTGCAGCATTTTCTTCTCTTCCTCACAATGCTTACACTTCTTTATTTAAAAAATTCATTTTCTTTGTGTATGAGTATTTTGCCTGTATACATGTAAGTGTACCTGTGTGTGCAATGCCCATGGAGGTCAGAGAGGACGTCAGATCCCCTGGAGCTGGAGTTACAGACAGGTGTTGCCATCATGTGGGTGCTGGGAATTGAACCCAAGTCCTCTGCAAGAGCAGCCAGTGCTCTTGACACCTGAGCCATCTCCAGCACCTGCTATACTTCATCCACTTCTCATTAGTGGCTGGAAACCTGGCACCCCTGTGGCCATGAATGTGCTCAGCACTCAGTTGTGCTTTGTGCTTCCCAGGGAAAAGGTGGCACAGCCCTGTTCTCAGGTTTCAGCCTCTAGACAAGGAAAAACACTGTGAGCCCCAACTTCTTCCCATCAGGAAGTTGTGGGGAGGTGGTATAGCAGAAAGCACAGCGTTCTTGAAGACATTTGTACACTGGCTTGCAGTGACAGCACAGCCCAGAAGGACCTCAAGTGACCCCTGTAGTGGGACATTCCCTCAGGATCCTTTGAAAGCCCCCTTTTTAAAAAGATGACTTGCTAGCTAATATGTCCCTTTTCCAAGCCCAACTGTGAAAGGTTTCCGTGTATCCGAGTAAAGGCAGCAAAGACTTTGAGTGAAGCAGTGAAGTGGGCTTTCTTTTTCTGACACCTAAGTAAGTGAATGTTCTGGATCCCAATTGCTTAATGGAACATCCTTTGAAACTGGTTTACGGTTGTCTGAGATGATTTCCAATGGTTTACAGACCCCAAATGGAACACATTTCCTCAGCTCTTGCCTTATTCTCTAATTGAAAGGAAATTACTTAATGCCACGCAAGTGTAAGAGCTGTTAACACCCTCAGATATCCTGGAGTAAAAAGGAACTTTGGTTAGTAGCAGGCTGTTTTTGATTGATTTGTTTAGAGAGAGGACTCTAGCTGGGTGACAGCCTGCTTGCCTAACATGCACAAGGCCCTGGATTGAATCCTTAGTACTGCAAGGGGGAACAAATTCTAGAAAGACCAGGACTGTAGCCTGACCAGAGTACAGGACATCAGCTGGCATCGAGCACATCACCTTACTTCCCCCCAGCGACTTCCTTCTGCGCCTGCTTCTTATAAATGAGCTAATATTCCTTTCCAGCTCCACTGGAAGACTTTACTGACTTTACTTTGCATCCCTTTGAATAGTGTCTTCTTAGGTTTTCAAGGACAATATCATTGGTTGATTCAGGCTTTTAAAAAATAAAGACCTCATTTTTTAAGAAGTCATTCAAGTCTGAATTGAATGGATGCATTTTACTGAACCAAGCCTGACAGTTGTCATAATTTCGCTTTTATCTATAGATATTGTCACCTGATCCTTGTTCTAATGGAAAATGACTTTTTTTTTTTTTTTGCTTCAAAATTGGGAATGAGGGCTGGTATATACCTCAGAAGTGAAATGTTTGCCTAGCCCATTCTGGGTCCTGGGTTTGATCACCAGCACCACTGAGGGGGTTGGGGGACAGGAACAGAAGAGTAATAAAAATCCTTCTGCTGTTTTAGAAACTTGGTCACATCTTACTTTTCCCTCTAACATCTAAGCACAATTCAAGAAGGATGGTTTGCAGTATAGCAGTGCACACCAAGAACAGTTGGCATGCTTCACATCCAGGGAAACCGTCTCTACCTCCTGTCTGCTGCCAACCACACAGCTCTATTGCCTGCCTTTCCTCATGCCTCTCTTCATTCAGCCTCCTCGTAGCGCGTGGCCTGGCTTGGGTCAGCCTTCAGTCCTGACCCTCAGCCACCCTCTCCATTGTACTGCTCTGGGGGAGCTCTGTAGTTCTCAATTTAGATGTTGTCTCATGGTATTTGTACTCTGTTTTTTTTTCAACACTGTAGCCCCTTCCTGCTTCCATAACCAGACTAGAAGCAGAGCCGCTGCATCTGTCTTTATGCTTCTTGTACCCTATATACTGTATACTAAATAACATCACACACATACTTATTGAGTGAATCGTGTTATGGCAGAAAATAAATTATGTAGTGTGCATGTGTGCGTACATGTTTATGTGCATGTGTGATATCACATGTATGTATGTGGCGGATAGAGCCACGCGTGGAGGAGTATATCAGACAATCCGCTCTGTCACTCTCCACCCTTCTCCCTTGAGACAGGTTCTCTTCCTGACCTGAGCTGAGCTGGCAACCAGAAAGCCCAAGTGATCCTCCTGTCTTTGCCCCCTCAGCTGTGAGTGACAGGTGTGTGTTAGCCGTGCTTGACCTCTCTTAAACATGGGTGCTAGGGACCTGATCTCAGGTCCTCGTGTTTGTGCAACAAGCACTCTTACCCAGTGAGACATCTCCCCAGTCCTTTAAGTCTATATGTTCTTAATCAGAATAACTAAGTAAACCAGAAAAACCAGGTAAGAGGAGGAATTAACAGCCAATAAATACATTTATTTATCTGTTCTTATGAAAGAAAAAGAGCTAAGATTAGGCAATTCCAGAGGCAAAGACATGGGTCAGAGGTGAGTTTGGCTTCTCCTCTCACTGGCCCTAGGTGCTGTGGTCGGTGTGGATGAGAATACCGCTTTCTCATGGCCTGTGTGTGACCAGTGTGGCAAAGGGAGATTGGAACAGAGACCAGAAGATGGGTAAGGCTGGCCTAAAGCCCATGGGGCCCTAAGGATAAAACAGTAACCAAGTTCCAGGGTCCTACAACCTTACAGCCTCCGTGAGGGCCTCCCAACAGCTTGGAAGGGAACCTGCTCAGCTGAGCTGCAGGGTGGAGGCTGTGGTCCCCATGGTTTTCCTCATGGGGAACCCTATCTTTACAGTTCCTCCTGTCTTTAGAGAAAGGAGCTGCTTTTTGTCCTCAGCTCCTTCATTAGTAGGAGAAGAAAGACAAAGGACAAATTTGAACATGTAAGACAAAGGTGATGCCTGTATGGCACATCTTAAGAGTGGCACAGGCTTCCCAGAAATGCTTAGCAGATAGCCCTTCCCTGCTAGGCTGCGGTCAGGACTGGGTGTCGCTGTTTGTCTCTCTGGAGTCACTTGTCTGCCTTCCAAGTGGTCTTTTTCATATGACTGACCAAAGAACGTGCTCATTACTTGTCTGTTATTTTTTTTTTAGTTAGTTAGTTTTGATACAATGTCTCACTATATAGCCCCGGCTGGTCTGGAATTTGCTATCTAGACCAGGCTGACCACAAACTCACAGAGATCCTATGACCTCTGCCTACAGCAGAGTACTTTTTTTTTTTTTTTTGAGACAGTGTCTCCCTGTAGCCCCAGTTGGCCTGGAACTTAGAGAGATCCACCTGCCTCTGCCTCCCGAGTGCTGGGATTAAAGGCATGTGCCACTACTTCTCTGTCTCTTAAGAAGCAAGAACAAATGTTTTCTTGATGCCTACTCAGTCAGTGGCCTTAATGCATACACAAGTCACTGCTGGAGTGTGTCAAAGAGGCAAGGGAACGTGGGTCTATGTGGAAGCAGTGTGGGAGCAAAGATGCTAGGGGTGGTGAGCAAGCTTCCCCTGCCAAAGGGAAAGAAGCGCATGCACCTGGCCTCCTGAGGGCCTGGCCTTCACTGCCTGGAAGCACCCTCCACCCTATGCTCTCGTAGGTGATGCCTCTCTGCCTACCAAGGACCCCCTAGCAACTCCCAACGGCTAATGAGTCCAAACAAGCCCAGACCTCACTGCTTCTGACTGGTTCCAGCAGTTTGGTTGCCACAGCAGAATTCCCCTCAGCAGACATTTATGTCTAGAGAACGTATCTCTTTGGTGTAGAGTTTCTGCTATATGTCTCCCTGGTTGCTCACCTTCACTGTGTCTTCACACATCAGAGGCACCTTTTTCTGTGTGGACTGTTTCCGGCCGGTCATGTCACCTCCTCAGAAGAGGCACCTACAGGTCTTTCTGGACTGCCCTACAAGACCGCAGAGCACCGTGAAGGTCAAGGTAGGACGTCAACCTGGAATGTGTGCTTATTTCCACATGTCCTCTGTTTGGACCTCTGGGCTGAGACTGAGCTGGGGCTTATGTGTTCGGTTCACCTTGTGGCAGAACTGTGTGGACTCGGGCCAGGAGGGAAATGTCCTCAAGGCCTCTCTAGCCCTTAACTTCCCTTGGGAAGAAGGGAGAGCTCACCCTTCCTGGTCTCTATGCAGTGATGCACAGTCACGCTTCACGAAGGCTGGGAGACTTACTCTCAGGCAGTTCAGATTGAGCATGTTAGTTCTCAGGCAGGACTACCTCACAGGAGCATTTACCACTTGCTGGGGTGTAACAGCCTTTTCCCTACTGTTGCAGCTGTTGCAGAGTAGTATTTCTTCACTGCTGAGGTTTGCTGCCTCCGAGGATGGGGTAAGTACAAGGAGGCCCTGCCCGGGTATGCCTTGTATTCTTGAACCTGAGTGTGGAGTTGTTCTAGAGGAAGACCTCCCTGCTGTGTATGTTCAGCTACAACAAACCCCACTGTTAAACCCTGTGTCACTTACATTCTAGAATATGAGTACTTCGTACCACTGCCGTTCAGCTGTGTAGGGTGCCAGGATCTGAGATTGTTTCTAGATCGTCCTTGAAACAGACTCAGGAAATTTGCCCTGTGGCTTCAGTTGTGGCCACACAGCCTGGAGACTGGAGCATGCTTTTGTGGCTCTGCAGTCACACAATGAAACTGCCTGAACTACTTTATTTATTTAGAGAGAGACTATGAACCAGCCTGTGCATGCCACAGTGCACATGTAGAGTCGGAGGACCACTTGTGGGAGTCACGTCTCTCCTGCTGCTGTGTGATCCTTGGTGTGCTGGATAGCTTTAGTGTCACCTTGACACACCTGGGTTGAGGGAGCCTCAATCGGGGAATTGCCTCTATTGGACTGGCCTGTGGCCATGTCTGAGGGGCATCTTCTTGATGAGTGATGTGGGAGGGCCCAGCCCACTGTGGGTGGTGCCACCCCTGGGCAGGTGGGTCTGTGTTGCATAAGAAAGCAGGCTGAGCAGGGGCCAGGGGAGCAAGCCAGTAAGCAGTGTTCCTCCATGGCCTGTGCTCCAGCTCCTGCCTCTAGTTCCTGCCCTGAGTTCCTACCTTGGGCTCCCTATGAACTGCGACCTGGGAGATGTAAGACAAATAAACCCTTTCCTCCCCAAGTTGGTACTGGTCAGAGTGTTTTGTCACAGCAATGAAGAACAAACTAGTGCTGGATCAGGGACCACCAAAGCTGATGTCAGAGGTTTCCAGTTGACGGTAGGGCTTCGGTAGGCGCTTCGGTAGGAGCTAAGGACGGCAGATCAGGGTTTTCGGAAATATACCCTGTGGAAAAAGTTGGGGGAAGGATGGAAACCCCTGCTTAAGAATAAATAACAAGCCAGGTGTGGTGGTGCACACCTTTAATCCCATGTCTCCTTAGGGATCCAAACACCAGGAGGCCCTGGTAGAAACCTTCTCACCTTCCCTTGATTTCCTGCTGGCCAGGGTGTCGTTTCTCTCACTTAAAATCTCAACCATAATGCTCTTGTGGGTGAAACCCTAATGACACAGATGTAGGTGTCTGTTCATGCGTATATGACTGTGCCAGAGTGCATATGCCTGTATATGCATCTACTTGAATATCTGTTGTATGTATGTGTATGCTTTCACTAGTGTGTGTGCATGTCTGTCTGTCAGCTTACACACATGTGCACAGGTGTAGGATAAAATGACACAGATCACGGCTTCAAGTGTTACCTTTGTAGATACTCTGATTTCAGAGTCCACAGCAGTGGAACAATGGGACATTTCAAGCCTGAAGGCACCTTTTAGCAAGCTCTTTCCCCACCCCCAGCGTTGCTCACACTGGCTCACAGGGCCTTTACCTCTGACCTGGAGTGGAGCCTGATAGAAGATGGCTACCGGAGGCTTCTGTGTAGACACAGCTGCAAGGTACTGTGGGCTCTGTCAGCTTTCCGGGTGAGAATGCATATTCTCCAGAATCCAGAGAATCAAATTAGGACTCCCCATCAGAACCATAGCTCCAATCCCTGCAACAAGTGACTGTTTCTAGTTAAGATCCATGAGTGCTAACTTTTAGGCATTTAATATGGTCAAGCTACAGATGTATAAACAATAAAATTGGCTTTTGTTGCAGATATTATTTCTTCCTGCAACATTATGGTGATACGGAGTGTGAAATTTGTTCCCTTAACTTTCAAAAAAGGTACACATATAGTGTCTTTAAATGAAATTAGAGGGGCTGGAGAGATGTTTCAGGGGTTAAGAGCACTGGCTGCTGTTGCAGAGGACCTGGGTTCAGTTCCCAGCACCAACATGGTGTCTAACCGCTGTCCTAATTCCAGTTCTAGAGGATCTGAAGCCCACTTCTGACTTCTTTGGGCATTTCACAACATAGGTGCACTTACACACATGCAGGCAAAACACTCATACACATAAAATAAAAGTAATAAAGTATTTTTTTAAAAGAAGAAAATAAGGCTGGGCGTGGTGGCACATGCCTTTAATCCCAGCACTTGGGAGGCAGAGGCAGGTGGATCTCTGTGAGTTCAAGGCCAGCCTGGTCTACGTAATGAGTTTCATGACAGCTGGGGCTACGGGGCGACCCTGTTTCAAAAAGACCTAAAAAAGGGCTGGAAAGATGGCTCAGTGGTTAAGAACACTAGCTGTTCTTGCAGAAGACCCGGGTTCAAATCCCAGCACCCACATGGCAGCTAACAACTGTCTGTAACTCCAGTCCCAAGGGTTCCAACAGCCTCTTCTGTCCTCTGCGGGCATTGCATGACATGGGTGCACTTATCTACATGCAGGTAATACATGCACACACATAAAATAATAAATAAAATATTTTAAAAAAACAAAAAGACCAAAAATAAATAAGATAGAAACACAGGGAGTTGGGGCTATAACTAGTAGGAGTAGCAACTGCCTGGTCGTACAAAGACTTGGGTTCAGTCTCAGCCCTGCCGGTTTATTTTAAAGACACAAAATTAAATAGATAATTTGTAAAATTATATACTTAGTTTACATGCAAATTCATATGAACAGTGCACAAATTTTCTAGTATGGATGTTTACTAATTTCCACCAAACATATGATTTATAATTTAAACTTCATTCATAGGTGATACTACCAAACCCAACACTTTAAATAGAAATGATTTTTCACTGACATTTTTGAATTCCACACTTTTGAGCTGAGTGTGTGGTGGTACACACCTGTAATCCCAGCACTTGAGAGTTAAGGCAAGAGAATCAGGAGGTCAAGGTCATCCTCAGCTACATGAGACCCCATCTCAAAACAAAACCAAGAATTCATTCTTTACCCCCAAAGCAGCATGGGAATACCTGTCATCTTTTCACACTTAGTTATTAGCTAACTAAAATTGTACAAGAGACACTAATGGAGTACTTGGCTGCCCCTCATCCATCTCCCTAGCAACTACCCTGCACTGTCAGGTACTTTGTCCAGACCAGCAGTCCCGATTGCCTTGTTCATTGCTGTCTCTTTCATGTTGGCTCATAAGAAATTCAGGATGGGCAGGTCATGAACTTGCCATCCAGACCACACATGAGCACTTACCTCTGTCAAGTCTCTTCCTTCTGGACCAAGAATTCTCACTTTTCCCATCAGACTGCTGAACCACCCTGACCTCAACTCACTTTTACTAAGGAATCCAAAAACTTAGAAAATGCATTTAGGTAAGTTACACTGAGAAACCGAGTCAACATCAGAGTAATGTTCACCTCCCAGACTGACGCTGAAATTCACTGTACTTAAGCATTCTGCACACACTACATGCCATGCAGGGCACCACTGGAACAACTCATCTCTGCCACACTGGACATCAGCTAATGCCACCAAGGCAGGGCCACAGTAGCAGAGCCTCCTTCAGTCCCCAGCCAGGGGTCTGGCCCAATTTCCTCACAGTGCATGACGGGCTGGCCACCTTTGCTAACTGAACTTGGGACATTACTGTGCCCCTTCCACAGCATACTGTGACCAACCCAGACTTAGAGCAAGATCAGTGGCACAGGTAGAGCACCAGGAGTCACAGTCTACCTGTGTTGTCCATATTTTCTGTCTCCTTGTCTTCACACCTTGACAGTAGATGGCCATATGTGTGTAATATAACGTATGTTTGTGTGTATGTGACATGATGATGTAGAGATTGGTCAGGCGCACATTCCTCCACAATTGCCATCACCTCTCAGGTGTCAGTCTCCCAGAGACCAGAGGTAGCAACACATCCATCCTGAAGTCTGAGCTTTTATTTTTAGCCCCATACTCACTGAAAGTGCTCTGCAATTGGATCTGTAAAAGCCCAGCCAGTGCTGGACTATAATCCTTGGCTGGAGATGAAATTTTCCCAAGATTAACCATGTAAATAAAAAGTGTTATTACCACAACACAGAAAGAAATGTTTGGCCCCACTTAACTCAAGAAGAAATGAAATCCTGTTGAAGAGGGAAGTTTGGGGGCAAAATACCAGGAAATCCTTTGACCAGAAATGTTGCTAGATTGGGGAAGTATACCCCAAAGGAAGTGGAAGACAGACGCAAGCCAAGAGCCCAGCCCCGCTGGGATGACACCAGTGCCCTGCACAATCCCAGTCCTTTCCTAGGCCAGTTTATTCTGGCAGCCACTAAAACCACCAGTATTTTAAATGTTGTCTAAAAGCTGAAGTGAGTTATGAGAATAAAACCGTTCATCATTTATTATAACAAAGGGAATGTCTGTAGTATTCTACCCCCCCAAAAGAAAAACATTTTTCATTGGAAAAAGGAAGGCTGCAGCTTGGGTAGGGCCTCTGCTCTGGCTGCAGCTGTTGGGAAAAGACCATCAGCACTGTTTGTTTAACCAGTATGCCTCTATCACTGCAGAGCTACGAAGTGGAGAGTGTCCTCGGGAAGGAGATGGGGTCCTTACTCTGCTTCGTCCAGTCCGTCACCACCCACCCAGCCAACTGCATTGAACTGGAGGAAATTGAGCTGAGAGGAGGAGCCACGGCCAACCAATCTCCTTTTTGGGATCCATGAACTTTGCAGTGGGGTGGGAGTGGGGGTGGGGGTTGGGGGGATTAACTCCAGATAGTATTTTATGATTTTTAATTGAAGTTTTTTTTCTGGAAAAGTTAAAATAGTTTTGTAAACTAAAATACCTTCTTTGCACCTGTATCACCTCCCTACAAATTGGGGGATGTGTTTCTAAAGCTTCCTGACGTCTTCGCCTTTTTATTTACTTAGGCAATGACGATATCCCTGTAAAGTTTTCTTCAGTTGTCGCTTTAAAATATTGAAGCCTTTACTGTGATCTTACATTTTTTCTTTGTAGTTTTTAATATTCCCCCAAAAGAATACCCAGTAAAGCTCAAACTTTTATCTCACATTTAGATGTGACTTCTCTGCTACAGCAAGTAAATATCCAACCCAAACACTTCGTGATTTGGTGTTGGGGGGATTAGGAACTGTCAGACATGACACCGACACCCATAGTGTGGATAGGTTGGGTGTGATGGGAGCTCCCCGCAGCCCACCCCCACCACACACCTGTCTGCCACGGAAAACTGCAGAGGGGAGAGATTACAGACTTGAGTAGTTCACCATCCAGACAGATTTAAATTACAAAGCCGCGAGTTAAATCTATTCGGACACTTGAAGATTTTGTTTCTCTCTTATAGTAACATAGCGGGCTATGGTTCCTTACACCGTATACTTACCTGCCGAGAGCAAAGCAAAAGTACCTAACACCCAGTTTTCTTATTAAGGCACAGAACTTGGGAGTGAGTCCTCAAGCACCGCGTACTGCATTTCAGACCGTACCTGGGGTGCCGTCTTTGTCTACACGAGTGTGTATCCTGATGCACACTGAAAGTTTTCAATCCCTTAAAACAGGAAAGTGAAAGCAAAGCCGCGCGCGAGCGGGCGCAATCTGGTTTCGGGACTTTGGAGCCCTGCTCTACCTCTGGTCCCTTGGCAGCCGTCCGACGTTGGGCGGCGGTCCCCGTCTGCCCCACCCGCCCGGCGCTGCGGGGTCGTGTGCTCCGCGCTCCGCCGGGCTGTGCAGAACCGCGCACCCCGCACTCCAGGCCGGCAGCTCCCCGCACGTGGACCGCGGCCTTTGCTCGCCCTTCCCACGGGGGCGGGAGTGACTGCGACCCGGACCTACAGCGATTTGAAATGTTTCTTTATTCTTACAAATCTGTAAAAATCGATATAAAAAGGCATGCGCAGTCCTTCCCTCCTAGCCACAATACAAAAGGGCTGTCGGAGTCGTTTCCTCGTACAGAAGTCCCAGGCGGCGACGCAAAGCCAGGCGGCCGGGCTCCGCAATAACTTAGGGGACTGGCGGCTCCCTCCGCCCCGCTCGCTCCGGCCGCCCCGCCCCGAGGTGTCCAGGTGCGGCCGGCCGCGCCGCGTCACCGGCCATCGGCGGAGCCCGCGGGCAGGAAGGGAGCGCCGGGCAACTGCTTGAAGAAGCGCCGCAGGCCGGCCAGGTCCCGCGTGAGCTGCTCCACGCGCCGCTGCAGCTTCTCGTTCTCGGCCGACAGCTCCACCAGCCGCTGCTGCATCTCCTGGTTGCGCCGCTTGGCCTTGTCGCGGCTCTTGCGCACGGCGATGTTGTTGCGCTCGCGTCGCTGCCGGTACTCTGGGCTGCCTCGCTCGGGGCCCCGCTTGGCCTTGTCGCGCGCGCCGGGCGCGGGGCCGGGCGCGGGGCTGCGGCG
>NW_008348078.1:1370423-1377657 GCF_000622305.1 Nannospalax galili
CCGCCCGGAGGAGCGGGTTCCGCTCGGCGGGGAGCCCCGGGTCTGGGGTCCGCCGGGCCGCGCGCCCTGCCCGGGGGGGCCGCCGCCGCCCCGATGGCCGGAGCAGTTTCCAGCGCTAGACCCGAGGGGCGGATCCGCGCCTCGCCGACGGGAGTCCGCCCCGGGCCAGCCTGCAGCACTGCATGCGTCTCGGACGGGGTCGGCCGGACCTCCTCCCTACGGGAGAGCAGCGGCCCCGAGGTGCAGCGCGTCCAGACGGGAGTCTGCTCCTGGCGCACCAGCCCTTCTCGGGTTATTAGAGCAGTGCCACCTAGTGCTAGCAGCTTGCTCCTTCGAGTTCCTTGCTAAGTATTCTTACGTTCTGAAGTGGTTGGGTCCTTGTTCAGAAAATTTATGCCAATACCCATGAAGCGGTATGAAATTGCAAACTTTTCCTGTTGCAAATGCAGAAGATTAAGTGAAACCCTGCACCCCCAGTGGCCTCGGCCGAAACACTGTTGAGCCCAGGAGTTCAAGGACAGCCTTCGCAGTGTGGACACCCATCACCCATGCTTTAAAAGTGGGAAGGGGCGCAGTAAAGATGGGTTTTGTTCACTAGGATTCTTGCAGATTGCAGCAGGCTTTTCTGGGGGATCATGATATTAAATCTGCCCCAAATCAGGTGTAATGACCCGTGCCTGTGATACCAGCACTCTGGACTGCCACGTATTCAAGTCCAGTGGGGACTACAGTGTGAGACCCTGTCTCAAAAGAAACGGTTGGGTGTGGTGACATACACGGGCCAGCCTAGTCTACACAGGGAGTTCCAGACTGGCAAGGGCTAGTAAGACCCTGTTTCAGAAAACTAATTTTGTGTATGTGTGCACATGCAAACACATGTTGTGGGGGTCGGAGAACAAATTTCCATTTAGTTCTCTTTCCACTGTGGGCTCCAAGAATCGAATTCAGGGTGTCAGCCTTGCTGCGCAGGTGCTTTTTACCTGCTGTGCCATCTCACCTGCCTCCTCTGTCTCTTATTTCCCAGTCACCGGGTGCCTTGTCCAACACCAGCTGCTCCACACACTGCAGCACAGTCTCTGCCATCAGTTCCAGAGGATGTTCCTAATGTCCTATGGCATATTTAATAGGTTTTCTAAAAGAGGATAAACGCAGCTTTGGAACCAAAGAGGTAGGGTATGGATTAAGGTTAACAACGGGAGTATAGAGTATGTGCTCCGGAAAGTGCAGAGGAAGGCCCCAGAACAGCGTCTAGGTTCTTAGCCCTAGAAGTCACAGAAACACTATCTGGTTTTTGTTTGCTGTTTTTCTGACAGGGTCTCTGGAATTTAAAAGCATGTGCCTCCATGTTAGGAAGTTGAGCTGAAAGCAGGCACGTGCTCTTGTGGACCAAGTGCCCCAACTACCATTCTGTGCTCTCACCCTCTTTTATATAAAAAAAAAAGTGAGATGGATTAAAAAGCAGCACCTGAAACATACTAAGTTCTATGAGTGCAAAATTTAAGAAATCTGGGAGGGACATTGGCAGAGTAGGAAACCTCAGGCACCATTATCTGCTGAAAACATTGACAGGGCTAGAGAGGTGGCCCAGCCAGTGAAGACACTTCCTGCCATACCTGACAACCGGAGTTCCATACCTGGGACACACGCCAACCAAGTTGTCCTCTGGCCTCCATACATGCATCATGACACACATGCAATCCCCTGCCTCAAACACAATAATAAATAAAATGTTTTATAAATAGTCCCTTAAAATACTGACACTTTCAGAACTGCCTTTTGCAGAGCTTGGGAGTCTCACAGATTGAAAGAGCCCAGAGGAAGTGTAGGGCAGAGGGAAGCCGCTGAGCCCAGGAGTGTGCTTGCTGGCCCTTCTGAGGCCTGAAGCCATGATGATGCTGGCACACCACTGGGACCAGAGCAAGCAGCGCACATCTGTTACTGAAGAACCATGGCTGTGGTCTTGGAGTACCCATGGGAGAGTGGCAGCCACCCTAACCATGCTGGTGACTCCCCGAGGAGCAGAGTGGCCTGTGCACTTTTCCTAAGACCATGTAAAAGCAAAGGCATTGGCTGTTGCAGCCTGACAGAAGATGGAAGAGGAAACGTTATGGAAGGAGATTTGGAAGATGAGACACAGTAAGAAGGGTTTTCAAAAGCCCCCGGACTGGGGGATGTTGGTGGTAGAGCATTTGCTTAGCACATGCAAGGCCCGGCTTTCCATCCTCAGCACCACATAAATAATTTTTTTAAAAAGAAGGCCTCTGTATATACCAGGAAATCAAGAAGGCCACATGCCAGCCTAGGGCAAGCTGCTTGCTCCAAAAAAGCCGGAGCAGACCCTGAGACTAAGCTTTCACTTGCAGCTGGCCTGTAGGCTGAATGCATTCAGGAAGAGAGAGTTAGGCATCCTGAGCAGGTTGTGATACAGGAGTTTCCAAATTCAGAGCTATGCTGGTTAATATTGTCAACTTGACAGGCTCTGGAATCATCTAGGGTAAACTGCATGTCTGTGAAGGAGTTTCTCAGGTGGGTTAATCGAGGTAGGAAGACCCTGTGGGCAGCAGCATCCGCTGGGCTGAGGTCCTGACTGGACACAAAGGGAAAGTGAGCTGAGCGCCAGTCTTCCTTGCTCTCTGCTTCCGCTTCCTGACTGACTGCAGTGTTGGCCGGCCGCCTCACACCCCCACCATCACGATGTGTCCTCAAAGTGTGAGTGAGAAGTCCCTCCTTCCTTAAGTTGCTTTTGCCAATGAAAAACACAACTAACATAAAAGCCATACAGACCAGATTTCATGTTGTTTGTTGTTAATGTTTTACTGATGAAATTTTAAAGGTTAATTTTATTTCCATGTATGTGTATATGTGTGCATGTATGTGTGCACACACATGCACATGTGCGTGAAGATCAGAGGACAATTAGTGGGAGTCACTTTTCTTCGAAGGTGGGATCCTGTGATCCACCTCTGACCTCAGGCTAGCATGGCAAAGCACCTTCACCTGCTGAGTCAGTCCATCTTGTCGGCTCCCTGTGCTACCCCGGCTGGTCTTGACCTCCCAGGTCAAATGGTGCCCTCACTCCAGCTGTCCCATTGTTGTTCATGAGTGCATGCAGTGGTACCTGGCTTTCCAGCCTTTCTTTCTTTCCCCTTTCCTCCCTGTCCTCTCCCCTCCCTCCCTTTCTCCTCCTCCTTCCTTCCTTTCTATGTGGGGGGAAGGGTGCTTTGGGCATTTAAAGGAACTGTTGAAACACTAGCTGACCACACACTCAACAATACGGACTTCACAAAAGTAGTTTCAAAAAGTCATGAAACAGTGGCAACAGCCCACAACAAACCCTTGGGGCTGGGGGCGAGTCTAATTTGCATAGGTGCCACATTCTAATTAAATATCTAACCGTGACAAAAAATAAGAGGCATTAAAAAAATGGAAAGATAAGCCGGTCCATATGGTCATACTATGAATAAATTGTTGACAGAGACTGTCCCTGAGGAGTCCCAGATACTAAAGTGTGTGGGGACGTACCAAGCGGCCTGTCTGAATGATGCTCAGACTTAAGGCACAGCTGGAGACGAAGGTGTCACCACAGGATGAATGCCAGTGAAGAGTCACAAAAAGAAGCATGCAGGACTTCTGGGTCTGCAATGAAATGGGGAATTCAGCAGTTGCTCGTAAAGAAAAACATAAATTGCAATGCAAAATGGTTGAGATCGTGCATGAAAGGAACACAAAAAGGAATGAAGAAAATTGCACTGAACCTCAGGGAGACCCACACGGGGGCAGGGAGGGAGGGAGGGAGGGATGTCAAACTGTTGAGCACCAAATACTGTGAGACAATCTCAAAAGCTTTGAGAGCAAAGTGATTCGTCAAATGCAAGAGAACCTAAGATCTGTCATCTGTGATCCTGGCATCCTAGTTTTTGAGACTGTGGCAGGGGGAGAGGGGGAGAGCGAGATGGTGGAGCATATCTGTAATCCCAGCACTGTGGAGACCAGGGCAAAAGGATTGCCACAAATTCTAGGCTAGCCTGGGCTACATAGCAAGACTATGTCTAAAAAAAAAAAACAGGGAAGAGACTTACCACCATTGCCTGATTTGGGCCTGAGTTTCACGTAGTAGAAGGAGATAATTGACTTCAACTCCCACAAGTTTCACTCTACCCTGCACACAAACTAGTTTTTAAAAAAAAAGCCGGGCTTGGTGGCGCAGGCCTTTAATCCCAGCACTTGGGAGGCAGAGACAGGCGGGTCTCCGTGAGTTCAAGGCCAGCCTGGTCTACATAGTGAGTTCCAGGACAGCTGGGGCTACAGGGAGACCTTGTCTCAAAAAGACCAAAAACAAAAAAACCAGAGCCAAGTATGGTGGCACATACCTTTAATTCCAGCACTTGGGAAGCAAAGGCAGGCAGAGCACTGTGAGTTTAAGGCCAGCTGGGGCTACAAGGAGAGCCTGTCTCAAAAAGATCAAACACACACACACACTAAAGAAGACTGGAGATCTAGCTCAGTTTGTGGCGTACTTGTCTAGCATGGACAGAACCCTTGGTTCCATATCCAGCATCCCCCTATCAGCTGGGTGTGATGTCAGATAGATGCCTATAATCCCAGTACTTGGGAAGTGGAGACAAGAGGATAGTTCATGGTTATCCTCAGCTACATAGCCAAGTTCAAGGCCAGCCTGGAGTACATGAGACCTTGTCTCAAAACAAAAGAAGAAAATCTGAACTAGATATAAATCTCCTGTCTCTGCTTCCCATCTTGCTGTCGGATCATAGATGCACACCACTGTACCTGGCTTTTTGTGGGTTCAGGTCGTCAGGCTCTGGCAGCAAGTGCTTTTTACTTGCTAACCCATCTCACAGGTACACTGGCACATCTCATTATCAGGTACCTTGTAAATGGGGTGAAATACATTGGCCCAATTGTAGACTGTATTCTGTCATATTGTTTCTGACATGGCTTTTGTGCATGGGAATGTTATGGGATTATAGTTCACTGATACATTGCCTGACTAAAAAGCCATGCCTGTTCCTAATTTCATTTGGTCACAGGCAGCAAGGAGTTAACTGACTAAACAGATCTGAAGACCTCCTCTCCTAAGAATGGGAAGCAGGTTTGGACAGCTAGTGCTACCCAGTAGGGAGGGCTTTCTACCTTGAGCAATTGACACATCACAGTCACATGAAGTGGAGGTCCTGTGGGAAGGAGGCAAGAGTTAGAATATGTCAGGTACACACGGTGTTAGGGAACAATGGTTTTATTTCATGTGGTGCTAGGACTTTGCCTTTCCTGCAGCCAACCAGTAACAGACTGAGCATGCTCAGACCCCAATGTGCTTTTGAAGTATCATTGTCACAAAGAAACCAGGGTCAATCTTTGAATTGACAGGTGGTTTAGGACTTGGGTAGAAAATAAAAGGGACTGGAACATTTCTTAATGAAAGAAAGTTGTTTGGTTTTTTTGTTTGTTTGTTTGTTTTTTGCTTTTTGCTTTTTTAAGACATGGTGTAGCCGAGCCAGCCTGAGACTTGAGGGAACCTGTTTCAGTCTCCCAAGTGCAGGCATGAGCCACCATGTTGATGTTTGTTCTTCTGTGTGTTTTCAAACAGGGTCTGTCTATGCACTGCTGGCTGTCCAGTGATATGCTGTGTAGATCAGGCTGGTGTTTTGCAGATCCTATGGCCTCTGCCTCTTAAGTGCTGGGATTATAGGCATTCACTACCTTGCCCAGCCAAAAATTCATTTTAATTGCGTTATTTCCAACTACTGTCTTTAGTTTTCCCCCCAACAAGAGATGGCCAGGCCCCCTATTCCATTATATTTTGTGATCCTAAATGCTCCTTTTACACAGTCAAGTTTATTTTCTATTGGTGTGAACAATGTTTCTTCATCTGAATTGAGAACAAAAATTATATTATCATGCTGGGTGCTGTGGCTCACCCTGTTAATACCAACACTCAGGAGGTAGAGGCAGGTGAACATCTGTAAGATCAAGGCCACCCAGGTCTATGTAGTGAGTTCCCAGGCAAACCAGGGGTACAGGGAGACCCTAGTCCCACCTCACCTTCCAAAAAAGAACACAGCGTTAGTATTTATCATTCACTACATTATGTATCAGTAGAGTTGGAAATAATTTATTGTTATAGTTAATAAATTAATCTCATAATTAGAAACAATATTTTACCCAGAAGGCAAAATAAATTGATAATTTGTGCCTGAGCGGCTTGACTGTGATGGAGAACGGGACTTCAGCACCTGCTAGGGTGGAGGGCTTGTCTGTAGACTCTCAAAGTTCACACACAAAATTGCAAAGTTGTTTCTTTGCACCATGCTGCAACTTAGAAGACGAAGGTTTCTGTTGTCTCCAAAAGTCTCGGTAGCAAATTGCCTACCCAGCCTGTTGGAGCGTTTGTGGCCTTAATCTTTTTCTTCACGTTAGATTACTGGAGGATCCTGACACTTGAGTGGTTGGGTTCAAAAACTTAACTAGAGAGAACTTGAATTTAAAAATCAGAGAAATTTTTATTTTGGATTGACCTATGCAACCTGTGAGGCCTAATGCAAAGAAAAAGAGGGGATTGGAGAAGAGTTTTGAAGTGTGCAATCAGTACAAAGAAGGAACTGCTCTGGAACTGTGGCTGTGTGCCAGCAAGGGCTGCTGCCATCGTTCTGTGTGCACAGGCACCAGCCCCAGAGGAAGCATTGGGAAAATGGCTGCCCTGCCCTTTCTCCAACTTTATTCCTAAATCCAGTTTCTGTGGAAACTAGGGCATGACTGGAAGTCAGCAACCTGGGGGTGGCTGTTCCCACTGCTCTGACCCTGTCCTGTGAGGGACTGCAGATCTCAAAGATAAGTCAGGTGCAAGGAATCCGATGCTCCTGAAAAGGGACTTTTATCAAGAAGAATCTCATGGGAGCAGTGACCAGGCTGAGCCCCTCAGGACAGACTCCAACGTTCTGTCTTCTCTGGGACACACATTAAATATGTAGAGGAAAGCTGATAAGCAAAGAAAAGGTCTGTGTACAGTGTTCATGACATGCATCACAGATAAGCAAAAAGAAAGAAGAAAGAGAGAAAGAAAAAGAAAGAGAAAAAAGAAAGAGAACAGAAAAAAATGTTGAATGATAATCCCAATTATGAAACCCTGTTCAGAGTCGTTAAAAACCATCTAGCAAGCCTAAACCTTGCACCTTGCAATAAAGAAAGTGAACATATCTAGGTAACAAAACTCCATTGA
>NW_008348078.1:1377680-1382630 GCF_000622305.1 Nannospalax galili
ACCCTGTTCAGAGTCGTTAAAAACCATCTAGCAAGCCTAAACCTTGCTATCACTAATAAAGAAAGTGAACATATCTAGGTAACAAAACTCCATTGATCTTTGTAATTTTTTTTTAAATTTTAAAAGTAAAAGAAAAGTAAAATTGCACACCTTTAACCCTAGCACTCAGAAGGCAGAGGCAGGCAGATCTCTTTGAGTTCTAGGTCAGCCTGGTCTACATAATGAGTTCCAAGCCAGCCAGGGCTGCATAAGTGAGCCCTGCCTCAAAAAGCAAACAAATAAACAGCAGTAACAACAAAAAGAGGCTAACCTAAAACTTGTAAGACACTGACCTTGTTCTAGAAAATGAACGCATCAGCATCTGCTTGCACAGGTGCAGTTGTGATTCTGTGAGTTCTCAAGGTGTTCTAACTTTGCTATTTATGCGCTTCTCTTTTTGTAGATTAAAAAACTTGTAAATTGTTAAGTTATGATCTTCATATTAATCTTAAAATTTTGTGACATGTCTTTTCCCTTTTTCCCACGGCTTCAATATATTATTCTTCAACAAGATTTTTGTAACTTTACACTTTTTTGGTTATTTTATTTTTAAAAAATGAAAAATTGCCGGGCGTGGTAGCACACGCCTTTAATCCCAGCACTCGGGAGGCAGAGGCAGGGGATCTCTGTGAGTTCAAGGCCAGCCTGGTCTACGTAGTGAGTTCCAGGACAGCTGGGGCTACAGGGAGACCCTGTCTGAAAAAAACCAAAAAAAAAAAAAAAAGAAAAATTAATTTTTAAAAATGCAAAAAACTGTTGGATTATTTATTTGAGAAATTTCCCCTTTGAGTCTCTTTCTCCTTAGGTTTTTTCACAAGTAGGACTGAGAATGTATGTAAAAGTTCTGTGACAGTGCAGAAGGAAAACCACCTTTTATGTATAGCTCCTAAAAGGGAGAAAAAAAAAAACAAAACCCTTTGACTTCCACATGACCATCTCAGGACATTCCAATTGCAAATTTGAGGTTCTGGATTCCAGGTTGGAGTTTTCCAATGTTAACAAACAGAGCTGGCACACAACACATAGAGATGAATGTAATTATTCCTCTTGCTGGTCACTACCGTCACTATTTCTCTCTTTGTTTGAATTTATTTAAAAGAAACCTTTTGTAACGTCTATTTGCAGTTTAAAAATCAATGAACCCTGGTTTTTTTTTTCAAGAAGAAAAATTTGTAAATTATGTGTTTATGTGGGGGGAGGAGGGTATGTGCACATGAATGCAGGTGCCTCAGAGGCCAGAGGTGTTGGATCTCCCTGGATCTGGACTTACAAGCACAGAACCAAACTTAGGTCTTCTGAAAAAAGGAGTACCTGCCACCGAGCCATCTCTCCAGTCCATATGTGCTTTATTCTTGAGAACAGTTTCTCACAAATGTAGGTGCCGCGAAAAGCCATGACATGATTGTGAGGTCTGGGAAGACGAGGCCTCCAATGCCAGATCGCATCTCTTGGCATTCCATTTGAAAACACACAGTAAAACATTTCTGTTGTCTGTAAGTAGAGTTCCAAGTAGAGCAAAATGTCCAATATTTTCCCAGAAATCTTGAAACTGGCTTTCACATATTTTTGTTGTTCATAGGACTGTATTTAGCCAACGTGTTGAAGCGTACAAAATTGTCTTTGTGCTGGACAGCTTTAGTGTCAACTTGACACACCTGGGTTGAGGGAGCCTCGATTGGGGAATTTCCTCTATTGGACTGGCCTGTGGCCATGTCTGAGGAGCATCTTCTCGATGAGTGATGTGGGAGGGTAGAGCCCACTGTGGGTGGTGCCAACCCTGGGCAGGTGGGCCTGTGTTGCATAAGAAAGCAGGCTGAGCAGGGGCCAGGGGAGCAAGCCATTAAACAGCATTCCTCCATGGCCTGTGCTCCAGCTCCTGCCTCCAGGTTCCTGTCCTGAGTTCCTACCTTGGGCCCTCTGATGAACTGTGACCTGGGATATGTCACAGCAATGAAGAATAAACTAGGACAGTCTTATTTTGAGCTTGCCATGATTTCCTTTCATTTAGAATGACTTATATCTTGAAAATTATAATGAATTGATTTTTCACTTTGAAGATGCATGTCCAGAAACCACGAAATCGCTTCAACATTCCGCCTCAACTTAGCCATCTTACTCTCCAAAGCTACAGTCTGCTGAGACAAACTGATTTTAGAAATATCCTCTTTTGTGGGGGCTGGAGAGCTAGCTCAGCAGTTAAGAATACTGGCTGTACTTGCAGAAGACCCAGGTTTGAATCCCAGGACTCACATAGCAGCTAACAACTGTCCGTAACTCCAGTTCTAGGGGATCCAACAGCCTCTTTTGTCCTCCATACACATAAAGTAAAAATAATAAATAAAATATTTTTTTAAAAAAAGAAATATCAGCCGGGCAGGTGGCCCATGCCTTTAATCCCAGCACTCGGGAGGCAGAGGCAGGTGGATCTCTGTGAGTTCAAGGCCAGCCTGGTCTACATAGTGAGTTCCAGGACAGCTGGGGCTACAGGGAGACCCTGTCTCAAAAAGACCAAAAAAAAAGATCCATTTTTTCAGGCTGTAGCGGTCATATCCTGCATACATTTATTGATAGACTCATTATCAATACATGGTTTTTATTTTTTGCTATTATATATACTAACTACAACATAACTAGCTTTTACAATGCAATCCAAATAGTAACTGTAAAAAAAAGAACTTTAAGGACAGGGAACATGGCTAGGTGGGTAAAAGTGTTTGCTGTGCAAGTCTGATGACCAAAGTTCGATCCTTGAAACCAACATAAATGAAAAAGGCAGACATGTAATCCCAGCACACATATGAGGTAGGATGTGGAGACAAAATTGACCAGAAGCTCATGGGTCACCTAGCCTGAGGTGTGTAGGGTAGGTGCAGCAGAAACAAGAAAATTATTCCTGGGGCTGGAGAGATGGTTCAGCAATTGGCTGCTCAGCACTGGCTGCTCTTGCAGAGGACCTGGGTTTGATTCCCAGCATCCACATGGCTGTAACAACTGTCTGTAACTCCAGTTCCGGGGGATCTGACACCCTCTTCTGACCTCTGAGGGCACTGCATGACATGTATGTACTTATACACATGTAATCAATAAACTCATATATATAAAATAAAAATAATAAAATTTTTTTTAAAAAAAGAAAGAAAATTATTCCTGAACAAGGTGAAAGGTGAGAACTAAATCTTGGAAGTTGTCCTCTGACCTCTACATTTGTGCTGTGGCTGTGCTGTCCCCCAATACATACTATATACACATATACACACAATAAATAAAGACAAAATATTTTATAAATATTTGTATAAAATTTGGGGGGTTTTTTGAGACAGGGCCTCATTATGTAGGACCAGCTGATCTTGAACTCACAGAGATCCACCTGCCTCTGTCTCCCAAGTGCTGGGACTAAAGGTGTGTATCACATGCTCAGATTATAGAATAATATTTGTTGAGAAGACAGACATTTTTAGTTGCAGTATTTTGTCTTCATGGCACAATCTTTGATGCACATCAGATGTAGCAGCATGTTTTTGCATAAAATGCCTTTCAAACTATAGTTTTTAAAAAACTTGCACAAGCTCCTTTCAAATTAAGCAGAATGCTCTACTATTTGCCTTGACAAAAAGTAGCTGTCTACCGCCTTTTCAACAATCTTCCCTTGTCCATAATTTTCTTTTGAGGAGTTTTGTTTTCTGTTTCTGACATTGTAGAAGACATTCTTAAATTAAAAATAATAATATAGGGGCTAGAGATGGCTCAGAGGTTAAGAGCACTGGCTGTTCTTGCAGAGGTTCTGGGTTTGATTCTTAGCACCCACATAGTAGCTAACAACCTTCAGCAACTCCAGTTCCAGGGGATCCAGTGCCCTCTTTTGACCTCCATGGGCGTTGATAAACACGGGTGCACTTAACAGGCAATACACTCAACACATAGAAAATAAATACAGATGGTAGACCTTTCCTACTGTAGGGCAGGGACCTGAGAGTGCCTGATCTGACCTCTGCTGGGTGTAGGGGCTGAGACCTCAGCAGACCACCTGAGAGTGGTAGATCTGGCATCTACCTGGTGTAGGGACTGAGAACTCAGGAGACAGCCTGAGAGTGCCTTATTTAGCCTCTGACTGGGGTAGGGGCTGAGACCTCAGCAGAACACCTGAAAGTGCCTCATCTGGCCTCTGATTGGGGTAGGGTTTGAGACCTCAGCAGACCACCTGAGAGGACATGGATCTAGCCTTCACATGGTGGTGAGCTCCCCAAAACTTCCCCAAATCACACCTTGCCCAATCCCTGTTGGGGTCCTCTGTTATGCAAAGTAGAAGTCTCTTCACATCCAGATAGCTCACGAGCTCAGAAACCATGTGCTGCAGATTCCTTTCATAGCAGAGTGCCTTCCTGGCATCCTCCCTGACTCTTCTTTTAAAGCGCTCACCACAAATACATGCCCTCCGGCACAGGAGCTATCAGGTTTTAATCAGGCGTTGTCTGATAGCCTGATAGAAGCCACCGCCCTATGTAAATGAGGCATCCTAAAAGTACCTATCAGCTAAGACTTCTTCTACTGTCTCTACACTATAAATAGTCCTAGTTTTACCCCAATAAAGCTGGAGCTGGAGCTGAATCACTGAGATCTGAGCTGAGTCACTTGTCTTGAGCTGTAACACTAAATCCTGTGATCCAGTCTCCCAGGGGGGCACTATTCCTCCGTCACTGACTCACGGATACCCTGGCTTTCGCCGTTCCTCGTACGCTTCCCGTGTGGTCCAAGTGGCCAGTGGACCTCACATCCTGAGGAAGGTATATGGGTGAAATAGGGACAGGATTGACTGAGTAGATCCTCAGTAGTGGAGGAACTTTCACTGCCCAGGAGTGTGCTCTGGGACCCTGAGAGCCCAGCGCGTGCTCGCCTATATCTGGCGCCACAACG
>NW_008348078.1:1387798-1405575 GCF_000622305.1 Nannospalax galili
TGGAGCTGGAGCTGAATCACTGAGATCTGAGCTGAGTCACTTGTCTTGAGCTGTAACACTAAATCCTGTGATCCAGTCTCCCCGGGGGGCGCTATTCCTCCGTCGCTGACTCGCGGACACCCTGGCTTTCGCCGTCCCTTGTACACTTCCCGTGTGGTCCAAGTGGCCAGTGGACCTCGCATCCTGAGGAAGGTATACGGGTGAAATAGGGACGGGATCGACTGAGGAGACCTCAGTAGCGGAGGAACTTTCACTGCCCAGGAGTGCGCGCTGGGACCCTGAGAGCCCAGCGCGTGCTCGCCTATAAATCCCCTAACTGGGATTACGTGAAACCCCTCCAGGGTAGACCTTCCGTATTATAGGACAGAGACTTTAGCAGAAGGCTTGAGAGTGCCTGATCTGGCCTCCACTGGTGTAGCAGCTGAGAACTCAGCAGACTGCCTGAGAGTGCCAAAATCAGGCCTCCCCTTTGCTAACTTCCCAAATTGTGCTCTGAGCACCTACTAGTAGGGGTCCAAACATTAAAAGGAAGCCTGAGTATACCTGACTGGAGCTTGACTTGGGCTTCTGTGGGAGCTTCTGAGTAGCTGATCTGAAGCCCTCAGTTCTCTCCAAAATAAAATCTGAGAGAACCTGAAACCTGGACCAGGCAGCTTTACATACCCAATAAGAAAACAACCAAGGCACACCAATAATACAAACAGAAGTAAACCTCAACTCAACAAAAGAAGGCTCGAGTTTCATAACAAAATCGCAACAAAAGAAATCCACGTGCCAAAAGTACAACAGAAAAATAATAACAGGAAAAACCAACACAGCGTGTTCCCACCAAACTCCACCAGTCCTGTAGAAGAGTTCTACAAGGAGAACCTCACCAAGCGTGGTGGTGCACGCCTTTAATCCCAGCACTTGGGAGGCAGAGGCAGGTGGATCTTTGGGAGTTCAAGGCCAGCCTGATCTACATAGTGAGTTCCAGGACAGCTGGGGCTACAGGGAGATCCTGTCTCAAAAAGACAAAAGAAAGAAAGAAACAAGGAGAACCCCGTAGAGATAATCCAGGACACGGAATTAAAAAGAGCAATCATAAACATGATCGAGGAATTCAACAAATTTAAAGAACACAAACAAATCAAAGAACTAAAAGAAAATAGGGATAAACTTCTGACTGAATTCACAAAAGAGATAGGTCTGAAGAGTTTTCTTCACAAGAAAACTAAGGCTGCCCAGACAGTAACCCAGCATAGAACTGGAAAAATGAACAGCAGACCCCAAATCTTATCTAAAGGAATATTGACAACTGATTGCTGCTAGATGAGGAACAGCTGATCTTCCTAAAACAAGGATCTTTAGGCTGACTAGATTCAGCAGATGGACACGCACTGGAGAATGGCTAGGAGCACTGACAACAGTGAACAGTAACAGGGATGACAGAGTATATGGGCTCCAGTCGGGGAGGTGCTTTGGGAGGGTGCCATTTGGAATGTCAGTATACAGATGAATAAGATTGTTTGGGATGTTCTGTATGATATTGTTGCCCAATTGGCTAGTTCCTCCAATGGGCAGGGCCTATTGGGGAGCGTGGACTATGAAGGGGCTGCTGGGTGTCATCTTGGGACAGAAGCCACAAGCCAAGCGTAGCGGGTGTGGTGTGGGGAACACGCAGCCAGCCACAGCAGCTCAAGGACAGAATGGATTGACTCTTGTGGACCTAGGGCAAGATCACTGGCCCCTGAGGCATGAGCAAATGCTAGTGGGAACTATGGTAGTTGTGACACGGTCTGATATGGTGGGCTCTGAACTGCACTGGAGGCTTGGGGCTAGGCACTGGGTTCTCATTCTTTTGTAAGTTAATAAATGCACATAAAATATATTATATGGTTTGTCTGATAATGCAGAAGACCCAGAGGGAATTCAGATGACAGATATACACACACAAAATCAACAAAAAAAATTAGTTATATTTGAGGAGGAAGCATAAAAATTTACTTCATGTTAATTAGTAGAGGTGTTAAACATTACCATTGAAATCTATCTGATGACTGTATATCCATACCCAGGTGTCAAGCATCTGAATGTAACTGACTGTGACTAGTAATAATCAGATACATAGAGATTAGAGACACATGTGCAAACATCTAAGCAATAGTAGCATTTAAAATGAGTCTGTAGGAAACAGTATATTCTAAAATGAAATGGAGATCTTTTTTAAAGGTTAAAAACTCAATCAATTTTATGTCTTACAGGGCTTATACTGCATTCAATATTGTATAACTGTATTAATTCAACAGCGAACCTAAATATTTTATAGCCACTTTTGAAAGAGATGTATCTTTGCTCTGGAAACTTATTATGTTAAAGCTGTAATGAAATGCTTCTAAAAAAAAATAAATAAACAAATAAATAAACTCAGAAAAAAAGAAAACTAAGGCTGAAATGAAGAAGGAAGTGAAAAACTCAATAAGCCAATTTGAAACAATAGGAGAAAGCCTCACCACTAGATTACATGAAATAGAAAACAGAATATCAACAGTGGAGGATAAAGTTGAAGAATCAGACCACTCAAGGAAAGATAATGAAAAATTTTTAAGAGCACAGGAATGGAATATGCAGGTGATGTCATGAAAAGAACAAATCTACATATCATAGGAATAGAGGAAGAAGAATTTCAGGTTAATGGTAGTGACCAGATCTTAAACAGGATTGTAGAAGAGAACTTCCCGAAATTCAGGAAAGACATCACCATACAAATACAAGAATCACACAGAACACCAAATAGACTAGGCCAGAAAAGAAACAACACAGCATATCATAGTAAAAACACTAAATGTACAGAACAAAGAGAGATACTGAAAGCTGCAGAAGAAAAACAAGTCACATATAAAGGAAAACCAATCAGGACTACAGCTGACTTATCAGTGCAAACTATGAAAGCCAGAAGAGCCTGGAACAAAGTATTCACAGTTTGTGCTGGATAGCTTTAGTGTCAACTTGACACACCTGGGTTGAGGGAACCTCAATTGGGGAATTTCCTCCATTGAACTGGCTTGTGGCCATATCTGTGGGGCATCTTCTTGATTACTGAGTGATGTGGGAGGGCCCAGCCCACTGTGGGTGGTGCCACCCCTGGGCAGGTGGGCCTGTGTTGCATAAGAAGGCAGGCTGAGCAGGGACCAGGGGAGCAAGCCAGTAAGCAGCATTCCTCCATGGCCTGTGCTCCAGCTCCTGCCTCCAGGTTCCTGCCCTGAGTTCCTACCTTAGGCTCCCAGATGTTCCTGCCTTGTGACCTGGGATATGTAAGCTAAATAAACCCTTTCCTCCCCAAGCTAGTATTGGTCAGAGTGTTCTGTCACAACAGTGGAGAAACAAATTAAGACACAGTTCTAAGTGACCTTGGATGCCAGCCCAGAATACTTCAGCTACCAAAAATGTCTATTATAGTTGAAGGTGAAAGAAAAATCTTCCACAGTAATAATAGGCTGAAATGATACATGTCCACAAAACCAGCCCTTCAAAGGAGAAAAGAACAACTGTACCCCAGAGGCAATGAAAGAAAGCAAAGTTGTAATTGTGGAAACACAAAATTAGACAAAGAATGCAGACAGTAATAAAAAATGATGGCAACCAACACACATCTTTCAATTATAACTTTAAATATCAATGAACTGAACTCCGCAGTCAGAAGCCACAGGCTAGTTGAATGGATTAAAAAACAAAATCCACCTTTTTGTTGTCTGCAATAAACCCATCTCACCTTCAAAGATAGGCATGACCTTAAGGTGAAAGGATGGAAAAGAGTATTTCAAGCAAATGGCACCAAGAAAAAAAAGTAGGGGTTGCAATTCTAATATCTGATAAAATAGACTTCAAACTAAAACTAATCCAAAGAGATAAAGAGGGTCACTTCATTGTGATCAAAGGAACAATTAACCAAGAAGATATTACAGTCATGAACATATATGCACCAAACTCTGGTACACTCAACTTCATAAATCAACACTACAGGACTTTAAGATACAGATACAGATTAACCCCAACACAGAAATAGTAGGGGACTTTAATACCCCACTGTCTTCATTAGACAGGTCAACTGGACAAAGAATAAACACAGAGATGTCTGAATTAGATGATACTATTACATCAAATGGACCTAACAGACATCTTTTGAATATTCTACCCAAGCACCAAAGAATACATCTTTTATTCAGCACCCCATGGAACTTTCTCAAAATTGATCATATACTGGGGCATAAAACAAACCTCAACAAATAAAAAAAAATGAAATAGTTTCATGCATTTTACCAGATCACAATGCAATAAAGCTCAAAATCAACACTGGAAGAAGCCCTAGTCACTACATGAACTCATGGGGATTAAACAACACACTTCTGAATGATGAGTGGGTCAAGGAGAAATTAAGAAAGAAATAAAAGTGTTCCTGGAAGTCAACAAAAAGAACAATACAACACAACAAAACCTCTGGGATGCTTTAAAATCAGTCCTAAGAAGGAAGTTTATAGCTCTAAGCGTCTTCATTAAAAAAACAGAAAGAACACAAATAAATGACTTAACATTGCAACTCAAGACACTTAAAAGGCAAGAACAAATGAAAACCAAACCCAGCATAAGAGAAGAAATAACAAAAATCAGAGCAGAAATCAATGAAATAGAAACAAAGAAAACAATACAAAGAATCAATGAATATAAGAGCTGGTTCTTTGAAAAGATAAACAAGATTGACAGACTGCTAGCCCAGTTAACCAAAAGAAAGAAAGAGAACCTCCAAATCAACAAATCAGAGATGAAAGGGGAAACATCACAACAGACACCAGAAAGATACAGAACATTATAAGGGAATACTTTAAAACCCTATACTCTATTAAATTTGAAAACGTAAAAGAAATGGATGGATATCTAAAATCATGGGAACCACCAAAGTTAAACCAAGAAGAGATAAACAGTTTAAAAAGACCCAAAAATATATAAAGAAATGGAAACAGTAATACAACTAAAAAAAGTCCAGCCCCAAACGGATTTACAGCAGAATTCTACCAGACATTTAAAGAAGACTTCCAACCAATAGTACTTAAATTATTCAAAACGATAGAAACAGAGGGAGAATGCCCAAATTCCTTCCATGAAGCCAGTATCACTCTAATACCCAAACAGATGAAGACACAACTAAAAAAGAAAACTATAGACCCATATCCTTAATAAACATAGATGCAAAAATTCTCAACAAAATATTTGCAAACTACATACAGATGTACATCAAAAAGATCATTCACCATGATCAAGTAGGCTTTATTCCAGAGATGCAGGGATGGTTCAATATATGCAAGTCAATAAATGCCATCAATCTTATAAAAGAACTCAAAGACAAAAAACATGTCATCTCAATAGATGCAGGAAAGCCTTTTGACAAAATTATCATGCATTCATGGTAATAGTTCTAAAGGGAACTGGACTACAGGGAACATACCTCAACACAATTAAAGCTATATACAACAAACCCACAGCCAACATTATTCTAAGTGGAAAAAACTGGAAGCATTCCCATTAAAATCAGGAACCAGACAAGGATGTCCACTGTCTCCACTCCTTCTCAATATAGTGCTTGAAACTCTTGCTAGAGCAATAAGACAAGAGAAGGAAATTAAAGGAGTACTAATTGGAGAAGAAGAGGTCAAATTATCTTTTTTTGCAGATGATATGATACTATACCTAAGAGATCCCAAAAATTCCACCAGAAAACTCCTAGAACTGATCAACACTTTCAGTATAGTGGTAGGTTATAAAATAAATCTACAAAAACCGGTAGCCTTTCTATATACAAATAACAAGCAATTGGAGAAAGAGTGCAGGGAAATTCTCCCATTCACAATTGCTGCAGAAAAAAATATCTTGGAATAAATCTGATGAAAGACACCAAAGATCTCTACAATGAAAAAATTAAATTGTTAAAGAAAGAGATTGAGGAAGTCACCAGGAGAAGGAAGGACCTCCCATGCTCATGGATTGGAAAAATTAATATTGTGAAAATGACCATCCTACCAAAATCAATATATAGATTCAATGCAATCCCAATAAAAATCTCCATGACAAACTTCACATATTTAGAAAAAAAAATCCTTAAATTCATATGGAAGCACAAAAAACCCTGGATAGCCAAAGCAACCCTGAGCACAAAGAGCAATGCAGTGGGGATGACTATACCAGATCTCAAAGTATACTACAGAGCTATAGTCATAAAAACAGCACGGAACTGGCACAAAAATGGACACATAGATCAATGGAACATCATTGAAGACTCAAACCTGTGTACACGCAATTTCAGCCACCTGATATTTGATGAAGGTGCCAAGAACACATAATGGAGGAAAGACAGCATCTTCAACAAATTGTGCTGGTAAACTGGATCCCAACCTGTAGAAGAATGAAACTAGATGCTTATCTTTCACCTTGCACAAAAGTCAACTCCAAATGGATCGAACACCTCAATGTGAAACCTGAGACTGAAATTTTTAGAAGAAATCATTGGCAGTAACCTACAAGATATAGGTTTAGGAAAGGGTTTTCTAAATCAGACAGAAGTTGCTCAGGAATTAAAGTCAGCAATCAACAAGTGGGACCTCATTAAACTAAAAAGCATCTGTATAGCAAAAGAAACAAAAAACTGAAGAGAAAACCCACAGAGTGCAAAAAAATCTTCACCAGTGACACATCTGACAAAGATTTAACATCCAGAATATATAAAGAACTCAAAAAACAAAGAAGCAAGAAAAAAAATGACCCAATTAAAAGATGGACTAAAGATCCAAACAGAGTTCTCAAAGGAAGAAATGAAGATGGCTAAGAAGCATCTTAAAAAGCATTCAACATTGTTAGTAATTAGGGAAATGCAAATTAAAACCACCTTAAGATTTCACCTTACCCCAGTCAGACTGGCTAAGATCAAGAGAACAAATGATACCAAATGCAGTGACCTATGCAACCTCTATGGAAAACAGTGTGGCGAACTCTTAAAAAACTAAAAATGGGCCAGGCGTGTTGATGCATGCCTTTAATCCCAGCACTCGGGAAGCAGAGGCAGGCAGATCTCTGTGAGTTCATGGCCAGCCTGGTCTACATAGTGAGTTCCAGGACAGCTGGGGCTGCAGGGAGACTCTGTCTCAAAAAGACCCCCCCCCAAAAAAAGAGCTAAAAATGAATTTACCATATGATCTGGTCATACCACTCCTTGGCATGTACCCAAAGGACTCATCCTATTGCAAAGACACTTGTACAACCATGTTTGTTGCTGCTCTTTTCATGATAGCTAAGAGATGGAAGCAACCTAAGTGCCCCTCAACTGACGAGTGGTTAATGAAAATGTGGTACATTTATGTGACAGTTTACTCAGCAGTAAAGAAAGATGAAATAATGAAATTTGCAGGTAAATGGATGGATCTAGAAACTGTTATACTAAGTGAAGTAATACAGACTCAGGAAAACAAAGGAAGTATGTTCTCCCTCATATGTGGGTCCTAGCACCAAATCCTTATAATAGATGGAATCCCACTGAAATGGGCCAACAGCCCATGGAAAACAGATGATGCAGAGACCCGAAAGTTCAGTGTCTTGCCACAATGGGAGGAAAATCATCCCATACCTACCACTCCCTCCAAGGCTCAGGGACTTTTATGGAAGAGGTTGGCGGAAAGAATGTAAGACCCAGAGGAATGTAGGGGAATGTGTTAACTGGAAGTGTCCAATGACCACTATGCTGGCAAGTTATAGTCACAACTCCTTCACACACTCGTCAAGGAGTCAGTGAGGGAGTCGGTTACCCCTCCCACCCAATAAATCGAACTTAGCTGCATGTGGGGGAGGAACTAAGGATATATAAGCTGAGAACACCATGAGGCACCTCTCTCACCATTTTGTGCAGCTGTCAGGAAGTCACAGGTTCTATATTTGAGTGTGGACTTTCCAGAACAGCCATAAATGGGGGTGCCCACTCTTCTGTAAATAAACCCTCACTCTATACTATGTCAGCAAGCCCAATAATCTCGTTAGGATTTTCCAAAAGAAAAAGAGGAAAAATGTAAATAATAATTTCTAAGGGACTGTATTTATTCTTGTGAAAACTGACAGGAAAACAGAAAGCAAGGTCTGAGCCTTTCCACATCTCGGCTGTGGAAAGTGGAAGGTGGAGGTGACATATGGGGCACAGCCTAGCTGTGGGATTAACTTGAATAATCAAATAAGAATACTTGGCTATCTTCTAATAACATTAAATTCCTGTCATTTGCAATGGTAAATTGATACATTATCATTGTGTCTCATGGGCCAGCTCACATGAGCACTTGTAAAGGCTGATGGTCTATCTCAATCATATAAATCTCTTGATTTAGTTGTGTGTCTTCAGTGACATATTCAACATCAGTACCTCTAAGAAAGTGGCAACTTGAATCATCCATATATGATTTATATGAAGATCCCATTATCTGTGCTTGGGAGCTAACCCACTACCATAAACTAAAGCCATACGTGTGTACAGAAAGCAGGAGCACATATTTATTTTGTGTGACATTGTGACATGGTGTTGTAATCTACACAGTTCACATTTGAGAACCATGCAATCGAGTTACCAAGAAAGTGAGGAGGGAGATAGGCAAACAGAAAACCTCATGGTTTGAGGCTGGAGAAATAGCTCAGTGTGTAGGAGCATGCACTGCTCTTGCGGAGGACCTGAGTTCAGTTCCCAGCACCACGTTGGGTGGCTCACAACCACTTGTAACTCCACCTCCAGAGGATCTAACACCTTCTTGCCTCTGTGGGAATATACTCACACATGCACACACACACACACACATAATTAAAAATACATGTCTTTTAAAAAGTGAGTTTATAATTTTCTGTTGGGTGGCTAGCTGGGGGTTTATGTAGCATATGGGTGGCAGACACTCCAGTAGAGGGAACCTGGCTCCTGTACAGATCCAGTTGTTGCCTCCCACATGTACACCAGCCACTGCAACACTGGAAGATAGCCAGCTACAGTGGCTTGTGTAGAACGTGATACTCTCTGCCTGGGTTGAAGTAACCCTAGGGTTCTAGGCCAGCTTGTGCATAGGGGAAAGCAAGGTGTGGGCAGGGCCCAAACCACAGGCTGTCCTATCTTGCCTCAGACCAGAGGGGCTTTTCTGTCCCCTGGAAACTGTGAATGGCTGAGTGCCAGGAATCATGATGGCACAGTTCCAAGGAAGCTGGGAACACCACAGCCACATCCTGCAAACAGCTCAACGCTGCCCAAGTCCAGCACCCAGATGGATCAGTCCCCTATGCCATAGCCACAGAGCCAGGACCTTGAAGAGGCTGGGGGTGAAGACACCTCCCTAGAGCTATTGGCTGACATAAGTGATTCTTAAATGTACAAGGAATCTAAAAATAAAACACACCAAATACAAGTCGTCTTTTAGTCGTCTACAGTACAACAGCATGGCAACCTTGGGGTGGAGGCCTAGTGGTGCCACTCCCTGCCGTCCCGCATCTGACAGAGTGAGGGTTGCTTTCTTTCATTAGTGCCCAGAAAGTGCTTCACTCTGACATTGACCCTCTACACTCTAATCTTTCTCAAGAAAGAAAACTGGAATTTCCAGCCTGACATACAATATATTCTGCTGTGCACATAAAAGGAACAAAACACATGGATCTGGGCTGATGGCCCAGCAATTAAGAGTAATTGCTGCTCTTCCAAAGAACTGGGCACCTGCATCGGTAGCTCACAACCATCTCTAACTCCAGCTCCAGGGAATCTGGCACCCTCTTCTGGCCTCTGCAGGCTTTTCCACACCACACAGTACACACATAAATCTTAAAAAAAAACAAACATGACAACACTGTTTAAAAATAAAAACACTTTCCTCACTTGACAAATGTATCAATATCTGGCTTTGGCCTGAGAAGCAGGTTTAAGTTAACTGTAGATTTTTGACATTGTATTTTTTTATTTTTTATTAATTATTTTTATTTTATGTGTATCCATGTATTGCCTGCATGTACGTAAGTGCACCCATGTCATGCAATGCACAGGGAGGATGGAAGAGGCTATTGGATCCCCTGGAACTGGAGTTATGGACAGTTGTTAGCTGCCATGTGGGTGCTGGGATTCAAACCTGGGTCTTCTGCAAGAACAGCCAGTGTTCTTAACTGTTGAGCCATCTCTCCAGCCCCTGACATTGTATTTTTATCACAAATAATTTACACAATTTTCACGAAGCCAAAGGAAATCATTTTAACAATACAGGGGAAGGAAAGCCAGATTTTCCACACTGCCAGCTCTAAACCAGGAGGTGTCTATCAGCTTCTAATGTGACCCATGGGCCCCACAGAGCTGGGCAGGGCAGCAATCTTCTTTTGGAGAGGGCACTATAACTCAGATTAAAATGCTGTAGCAGAACAACCCAGTGAGTGCTTTCAGCATAATTTTATGTCATTTATTTAAGTTTATGATACTTAGAATTCCAAAGACTTAATCAACTTTATTTCTAAGAAGTAAAATACAAAGGCTGAAGGATGACTGAGCAGTGAAGAGCACTTGCTCTTGCAGAAGACCCTGGTTTGGTTCCCAGTGTGTAACTCCAGTTGTGTGGCCTTCATGGGTACTGCATGGATATGGTGTATTTTCATACATGTAGCCAAAAGAGCATACATATAAAATAAAAATAAATAAAACACGTTCAAAGAACAGTAATTGAAAGATTATCACATTTTGCCAATAGATTAGCACCAAAGCAATACAACATTTAAAAAATTAGCCAGGCCTAGTGGACCATGCCTTTAATCCCAGCACTCAGGGGGCAGAGGCAGATCTCTGTGAGTTCAAGGACAGCCTGGTCTACATAGCAAGTTCCAGACCAACTGGGGCTACAGGGAGACCCTGTCTCAAAAACAAAACAAAACAAAACGCTTTACAAAGAAAATAACTCAAAACAGAGGAAACGCTAATCCAAATGGGTAAAACAAAGAAGTGAGGAGGGTGTAACAGTAGTCAGTGTGTAACTCCTGCGGCCTTACAGGGTGTCAGGACTGTAGCAAAGTTGCTTTATTCTTGACATGGAGAGTCAATGTGAAGAGCTGAAGTGACATACTACCTTGGAGAGCCAGCCAGCCATTCAGCGCATTCAGAGAATTCTGGTTAGGGAACCTATGACCAGAGTCAAATTTTCCCTAAGTCTCAACAAATACAGTGTCAATGTCAAAGAGGTAAGAGCACTCACAGGAGTTACTACAGAGAATTGCTAGATCTCTGCTGTCATTAGAGTATGAGAGCCACCAGCCATGTGTGGCTCTTTCAAAAATTGTAGCTGAGGGCCACTGAGGTGGCTCAGTGGCTGTTCAAACTGATGATCTGAGTTCAATCCCTAGAACCCATATAAAGGGGGAAAGAAAGAACCAACACCACAAAGTTGTCCTTTGACCTCCACACACATCATACACAGTGACACACAAAACCCTGTAGTTGATCCTTTTTATTCAGATTTGGGATAAACCAAACTAGGGAAAGATAGGGAAAACAGATTAGGGAAAGAACCAACTCCACAAAGTTGTCCTTTGACCTCTGCACACATTCTAGTATGTGTGTGCCCACACACATCATACACAGTGGCACACAAAACCCTATAGTCGATCCTTTTTATTCAGATTTGGTATTTGTAAAATATCATCCTATTTGTAACCCAGAAATCAACACTTGTGATGCTTTTGAAATCATTCATGGATCTGAGCAGAAAAGGAAAGCTATGAGTTGCCTGGCATGCTCATTTCTCAGCTGAGCTCCCACAGGGCTGTCCTGCCTTCTTGGGTCTCCTGCCATGAACACATGTGCTATGAGCAACACACTTTATTGGGTTCCATGCTTTTTGCAACTTGCTCATTTCTGTTATTTAAAATAGTTACCAGTGGGTCTGGAGAGATGGCTCAGTTGGTACAATAAATATGGAGACCTGAGTTCCGATCCTCAGGACCCATGTAAAAGCCATGCCCAGTGGCACACATCTGTGAACCCAGCACTGGGGAGGTAGAGACAAACCAGCCAGGCTAGCTAGCCAATTGACAGTCTGTCCCAAACAATAAGGTGGAAAACAACCGAAGAGGACACCCAATGTCAACCTCTGACCTCTTCGCAAATGTGCACACACATGAAGATGTATCCACAAACAAACACATGTACACACTCAGGACTGGAGAGATGGCTCAGCAGTTAAGAGTACTGGCTGCCCTTGCAGAGGACCTTGGTTTAGTTCCCAGCACTCACATGGTGGCTAACAGCTGTCTGTAACTCCAGTTTCAGGAGATCGGACACCCTCCCTGGACTCTGAATGTCTGCAAAGTACTTACATACATGTAGGCAAAACACTCACATACATAAAATTTAAAAATAGTAACAAATCAAACATGTACACATGCATACACCACACACAAATAAATTAACTAATTTAATTAAATAAAAATAACTCCCAAAGTCTCCTACAGAAGTCATATGGTGTTGCTTTCCATAGATGTAGAGGAGGTTTGTCCAGGAATAGCTGTATTACTGACCATGCACCCAATGTTAATCAGTCAAAAACATAATTTTTATGATTTATTTTTATTGTATGTGTATGAATATTTTGCCTGCATGTAAGTGCACCTGTGCATGCAATGCCCATGGAGACCAGAAGGGGCTCCCAGTGGAACTGGAGTGACAGATGGTTGTTAGCTATCACATGGGTGCTGGCTGCTGAGCCCTGGTCCAATATAAGAGCAGCCAGTGTCCTTAACCACTGAGCTATCTCTCCAGTCACAACAACATACATTTAAAGGTATGCCTTAGAGCAGAAACACATAAGAAGATGTAATGGTTAATCTTGTCAACTTAAATAGATTTAGAATGGCCTCAGAAACACAGGTCTGAGTACATCATGTGTGTGTGTGTGTGTGTGTGTGTGTGTGTGTGTGTGTTTCCAGAAAGGTTTAAGGAGGAGGGAAGGTGCACCCTTGTGGCTGGCCGGTCCACCTTCATGGTCATCGCCACTGCCCCCCCATCCCAGACCCCAGGGCTGGTGAGGAGACTGTGTCAGTGGAGCCGCATTCAGACACAGGAGACCAGGTTCAGTGATGCAGATCTATTTTATTGAGGAATTTTCTAGCTTATATAGGGTCCCTGGACCAATCAGACAAGGATGCAATGACTATGCCATATATGGGCAGCCCTGGTTCCAGTAAATCATGTGAGCATGGCTATTGTTATGCCCATGTGCTTCAAGCTGTAGATAAACTGCAACCTGGAATTTCAAGGGGTGGTGACCAGGGAGTGGTGAGCCTTAAGCATCAGCCCTACGACTTGCCAAATGTAGCGATAATCACAAGGCGTTCCTCGTGGCTCCAGCGGTTGGGCCATTGCCTCAGACCTGCTGTATGGCTATCATTAAGACTTCCACTCTAAGCTCAAGCCTGTCTCCCACACACTCTAAATACGTGCAGCACCAGCCCATGAGCTGGCCTCCCAGACTGGGTAAAAAGAAGGAAGCAAGGGGGTGTGGGCATTCACTGCTCTCTGATATCTGACTGTGGACACATGACCAGCCTCTGACACTCCTGCTGTCATGCTTTGTGTCAGGACTTCTGTCATAGTTACAAGAAAAGTAACTACCTACCAAATTATGTACTGATCACTTGATAATTTGACCAGAGGCTGACAAGAATCTGCCCATGCCCTTCCCCAAGCAGAAATGCTACTAGAAGTCAGAGAAATAAGTTTTTGAAATATAGCAACAAGGTTAGGTGTATCTCAGGTCTGGAACACCTGCCTAGCTTGTATAAGGCCCTGGGTCCGGTGCCTGTACTGAAAAATTACAAAACAAATAAAATAAAAAGTAAGCAATTACATCTTTTGGGAAATAACAACAATGCCTGGGTAAGAAAGAAAGTGATTTCACAGTTATGATATTCAAAACATCCAGTTTTCAGCCTACCCTGCCCTGGGACCCACTTTATTAGGCACCCAGCCTGAGCGGCAGACCCCAGTGAGAGACTCAGCACCCCTATGACTCCACCCACTCTGCTGAGGGACCCTTTCCACTAGGCCGCCAAACCTTGTGGCGAGCCCCAGCAGGAAACACTTGCTCCCCAGTGACTCTGTCTACCCAGCCCAGGGACCCTCTCCACCAGAAACCCAGCCCATGAGGCTGAACCAAGTATGAGGGACCCAGCCCCTCTGTGGCTCTGCCTCCTTAAGACTCTTCCAATCAGCTTTACCTCAGGACTCAGGCCCAGTCAGCTAAACACTATCAAAGACACAGCCAAGAACCTAACTCCAAGGGCCAGGTGTGGTGGCACATGCCTTTAATCTCAGCACTTGGGAGGCAGAGGCAGACATATCTCTGTGAGTTCCAGGCCAGCCTAGTCTACAGAGTGAGTTCCAGGCCAGCCTAGTCTACAGAGTGAGTTCCAGGCCAGCTGGGGCTACAGAGTGAGTTCCAGGCCAGCTGGGGCTACAGGGAAACCCTGTCTCAAAAAAAAAAAACAAAACAAAAAACTCAAGATAGATGAAACTCAAGATACTGATTTTTTTTCATTGTAAACATGTTCAAAGAGCTCAAACAATTCAGATGACACAAACAAGCACCTGAATAAACCTAAAAAAGATAGAAATAAACTCCTGATTGAAGTCCAAGGGAACATGGACGGCTGGATGAAACAATGAAGACCATTCAGGACACAAAAACCGAATTCAGTAAAGAGATCCTGAAAATTCAGTAAGTCTAATAAAAGAAACTCAGTGGGAAGCCTCACCAACAGAATGGATCACAGAGAAGACAGAGTATTAGGACTTGATGACAAGGCAGAAAAATGAAAGAAAATGACAAATTTGGGAAAAAATGAATGAAATATGAAAGAACAGTTGGGACACATGAAAAGACCTAATCTATTAATTATAGGTGTGAAGGAATGAGATGAATTCCAGATCAAAGATATAATGTTTTTAATAAAATCAGAGTAGAAAATTATTCAAACCTACAGAAAGAAATGCCTATCCAGGTATAATAGGCACACAGAACACCAAACAGACAGGACCAGAAAAGAAACTCCCCCCGCCATATTACAATTGAAACATGAATTACACACAAACAAAGGTATTGAAAGCTGCAAGAGAGAAGGCTCAAGTCCTATATGAGGATGGGCTCATCAGAATAACAGCTGATTCATCAAAGGAAACATTAGGTTTTTTTTTTAAAGATTTATTTTTATTGATTTGTGTGAATGTATGCCGTGTGTGTGTGTGTGTGTGTGTGTGTGTGTGTGTGTGTGTGTCCAAGGAGGCCAGAAAAGAGTGTTGCATCCCTTGGTGCTAGAATTACAGGTGATTGTGAACTTCTCAATATGGGTGCTGGAATCTTAACTCAGATTCTCTGGAAGTGCTTTTAACTGCTAAGTTATCTCTCCAGTCCCCTGAATGGAAACTTTAAATGACAGAAGAGCTTGGAGCAATGTACTTCAAATCCTGAAAGACCACAGGTACCAACCCAGAGTGCTTTACTAAGCAAAATCATAATAGAAGGAAGAAAAGCATTCCACGGTAAAAACAGGCTGCAGGGATTCATGACCACCAACCCCGACCTACAGAAAATACTGGACACAATACTTCAGGTTTAAGAAAAGGATAAACACATCCAAGACTCTTCGGGGAAAAAAGAAAATGATGCTAGGATAGCTGCTGTGTAGTGGAGGACTAAGAAAACAAAACCACTGCAAAGACAGGAACTTCACTATCCCACCTACATCTTTCCATAACTCTGAATATTAATGGCATCAATTCTCTAATCAAAAGCCAGGGATAACTGGTTCTATTGGAAAGCAGCATTCCTCATTTTCTTGTCTAGAGAATACAACTTGGGGCTGGAGAAATGGCTCAGTGGTTAAGAGCACTGGCTGCTATTGCAAAGGACACTGGTTCAATTTATAGCACCCACATGGCAGCTAACTACCATCCATAACTCCAGTTCCACGGGAATCTGACCACCCTCTTTTGACCTCCATGAGCATTGCAGGACACAGGTGCACATACACACATACAGGCAATACACTCATACACATAAAATGAAAACAATTTAAAATATATTTTTAAAATTTTTTAAAAAGAGGGCTGGAGAGAAAACTCAGTGGTTAAGAACACTGGTTGTTCTTGCAGAAGACCCGAGTTTGAATCCCAGCACCCACGTGGCAGCTAACAACTGTCCCTAACTCCAGTCCCAGGGGATCCGACAGCCTCTTCTGACCTCCGCAGGCCTAATACTCATACAACACATAAACAAAAACAACATTTTTTAATTAAAAAAAAAAAAAGCTCTGACCCGTAGGCCTCTCTCTGGGGTAAGTGGATCGCGCCCTCCAGGCTATGACTCCCCCAGCCTCATTCACCCTCCCATCTCCCCAACCCCTCTCTCCTCCTAGCCTGGGACCTGTCCCATTCCTTGTCTTGGCGCCCCTGATCCTTTGCATCCAGACCAACCCAGTTCCTTCTGGGGTCCCCAGGAGCACTCGGGCCTGACCCCGGCCTCACTTCCCTCTGCTTCCCTGGTCTGCACAACCTGCCAGCCTCTCTCCTGGGCATGCTTGGGGACTGATCCTGCCCTCACATCCCTCTGCTTTCCTGGACTGCACAATCCACCAGCCTCTTTCTTCCTGATCCTTTGCATCCAGACCAACCCAGTTCCTCAGTGCAGTCCCCAGGAGCACTTGGGGACTCTGCCCACCCCCATCTCCCTTTGCATCTCTGGCAGCATGGCCACCAGCTGCCCTAGACCACCATCATTCCTGGGCCCTGCTGCCAGGCCAATTCAATCCCCAAATTCCTGAGGCCAAAATCTTTCCTGGAGGGATCCAGACCTTAGGAGAAAGCCTGAGAGCATCTGAACCTCATTTGACTTGGGCCTCTGTGGGAACTCCTGAAGACAAAAGCAATCTGGCCACTCCAATATAAAATAAAAAGAGAGAGCTGGAAGCTTAGAGAAACTAACTTTTCATGTCCCAAAAGAAAACCACAAAGACACATAAAGTTCCCAAAAAGAAGCAGACCTAAACATAAAGGCTCGAGTCTTACACCAGAATCAGAAACTACAAAAGAAATTCAGATGTCAAAATCACAGAGAAAAAATAATAACATGAAAAACGAAAATAACATATCCCCACCAAATACCAACATTCCTCTAGAGGAGTACAATGAGAACCCCCTAGAGATAATGCAGGACATGGAACTCAAAAGAACAATTATAAACATGATGAAAGGATTCAGTGAATTTAAAGAACACAAAATAAATCAAAGAACCGAAGGAAGATAGGGATAAAATTCTGAATGCATTCAGAAAAGAGCTAGAAATATTGAAGAATACTCAGGCTGAAATAAAGAACGAAGTGAAACACTCCGTAAGCCAATTAGAAACGACAGGAGAAAGCCTCACCAATAGGATGAACGAAATGGAAAACAGAGTCTCAAGATTGGAAGATAAAGTGGATGAACTGGACCACTCAAGCAAAGATTATGAAAAACTTTAGAAATCACAAGAATGGAATATGGAGGAATTCTGTGACACCATAAAAAGACCAAACTTACGAATCATAGGCATACAGGAAGGAGAAGAATCCCAAGGTAATGGCATGGACCAGATCTTCAACAGAATTGTGGAAGAAAATTTCCCAAACTTAAAGAAAGACATGCCCATACAAATACAAGAAGCATACAGAACACCAAACAGACA
>NW_008348078.1:1407038-1407653 GCF_000622305.1 Nannospalax galili
CAAAAGAAGAGATTAGTATTCGAATTGGTAGTTCTACTGGTAAGACCACGTGATTGTCAACTTCTAAAAGTCTTCTTTGAAAAGATAAACAAGATTGACAGACCACTAGCGCAGTTAACTAAAAGAAAGAAAGAGCACCTCCAAATCAACAAAATCAGAGATGAAAGGGGAAACATCACAAAAGACACCAGAAAGACACAGACCATTACAAGGGAATACTTTAAAAACCTATATGCTACTAAATTTGATAACCTATAAGAAATATCTAAAGGCATGGGAACCACCAAAACTAAACCAAGAAGAGATTAACAGCCTAAACAGATCCATAACACAAAAAGAAATTGAAACAGTAATACAAAACATCCCAACTAAAAAATGCCCAGGACCAAATGGATTTACACCAGAATTCTATTAGACATTTAAAGAAGAGCTACATCAAATATTACTTAATTTATTCAAAAAGATAGCAATGGAGGGAGAACTTCCAAATTCCTACTATGAAGCCAGCATCACTCTAATAATAAAGCCAGGAAAATATAAAACCAAAAAAGAAAACTATAGACCCATATCCTTAATGAACATAGATGCAAAAATTCTCAACAAGATACTTGCAAA
>NW_008348078.1:1407935-1410145 GCF_000622305.1 Nannospalax galili
GAACATACCTCAACATAATTAAAGCCATATATAACAAACCCACAGCCAACATCATTCTAAGTGGAGAAAAACTGGAAGCATTCCCATTGAAATCAGGAACCATACTTGAAACATAATACATAATACTTCTCTTTAACATAATACTTGAAACTCTTGCATTAATAAGGGAGATATGGATAAAATTTGGGTTAGTTTAAGGGAGGGGGGGAGAGAAGAGTATATAAGGAACCTAGGGGATAAGGGGAAAGAAGGAGTTTGAGAGGTAGGACCATAGGAGAAGGGTATTAGTAAGTGAGAAAGGTGGGAAATGGGGGTACCTTAAGTAGGAGAACTATGGTGGAGGGGTGAGACAATGTGAGAGATAAATAATGCCTAGCTAGTCATGAAAACCAGAGGGAACCATATTATTCCTACAATCTACTGACAAATTATACATAAAAGATCAAGAAAAATATCTCTAGATAAGGTTTATTTGAGACCAACTGGTCATTACCCAAGATTTATCTGCAAGACACACAGTAATTAAAAATGCCAGAATGGTGGAACTAACCTTCTTGGATGTTTAACAGACATACCTTGAGATCTATACTAATTGGGTCAGAGGGATTCAAAGGACACTTTTTGCTCCTTGCCCTCCTGGGTCGATTAGTTCCCAGGGACTATGAGCATCTTTTGCTCCTTGCCCTCCTAGGTTGACTAAGTTCCAGAGGACTATGAGCATCTCTCAAAATGTCCTGTAACGGTGAGTCACATGTCCTCTTGATCAAGGAAGCCATAGAGACCTCACCAAATGGACTTGAACCAGTGTCCAGTCTACAAAGAGGAGGGTCAACACAGAGGAATTTCCTCTGTGCTTCCAAGTGAAGCCATCCACACATGATCAAGTAGGACCTTTGACTTATCTTTACATAGATGGAACTGGTAAAAGAAAGAGCCAGGGTCTCCTCCCAAGCCCATGTTATCCCTGAGGAACAGATCCTCAAACGACCTTCAGAGTAAAAATAAATTTTTTTTTTCTGGGCCAACTGTATGGTCTGAAACACCCAAAAGGAAAATAAAACCAAAGATTAAAGGGGCCAATATAATTTTTAAGAGTCCATATGTACAGCTAAAGGCTACATAACAAGAAAGAATGCCAAATAGGAGATACCTTCTTTTGAGTTGTTGGACAGGGTGGCCAAAGGGACTCCAGGTAGGAACCCAGCATATATCCGGCAAAATAAACAGCAGACCCCAATCTTATCTAAAGGAATATTGACAACTGATTTGCTGCTAGATAAGGAACAGCTGACCTTCCCAAAAAAAGACCTCTAGATAGACTGACTAGATTCACCAGATGGACAAAGTAGTGGGGAATGGCTGGGGGGGCCAACAACACAGCAGACAGTCGCAGGGATATCAGAGTATAAGGGCTCTAGTTGGGGGAGGGAGGCTATGGGAGGGTGTCATCTGGGAAGTGGGTGTATAGTTGAATAAGATAGTTTGGGATGTTCTGTGTGATATACACACACAAAACAAAATCAACAAATTTTTAAAAATGTATTATATTTGAGGAGGAAGCATGGAAATTTACGTCATGTTAATTAGTGGAGGTGATAAACATTACCATTGAAATCTGATGACTTTATAGACATACACAGGTGCCAAGGATCCAAGTCCAACCGATTATGACTAGTAATCATCAGATACATACAGACTAGAGATGCAGGTGCCAACGTCTCAGTGTTAGTAGCAAAAACAATGAGTCTGTCTGCAAGGAACAATATATTCTAAAATGAAATTGAGATCTCTTTTAAAGGTAAAAAACTCATTCAATTTCATGTCTTACAGGACTTATACTGAGTTCAATATTGTATAACTGTATTAATTCTACTGTGAACCTAAAAATTTGCCTCCACTTTTGAAAGAGATGTATCTTTGCTCTGGAAATTGTTATTGCATATGTTAAAGCTGTAATGCAATGCTTCTTCTAATTATGTGGTTACTAAATAATTTTAAAAACAGGCTGAGCATTGACCGGGGGAGAAAGCCAGTAAGCAGCATTCCTCCAAGGTCTGTGAGATCTTTTTTAGAGGTTCACAATGCATTCAATTTTATGTCTTACAGGGCTTATACTAAGTTCAATATTGCACAACTGTATTAATTAACTGTGAACCTAGCTTACAGCCACTTGTGAAAGAGATGTACTCTTGCTCTAGAGTGTGTTACTG
>NW_008348078.1:1410216-1416113 GCF_000622305.1 Nannospalax galili
CTCCTTAATAATTAGTAGATGTGAAAAACATTACCATTGAAATCTACCTGATGACTTTATATCCATAATCAGGTACTAAGGATCTGAGTGTAACCGACTGTGACTAGTTATAATCAGATTCGCAGGGATTAAAGACACATGTGCAAACATGTGTTAGTAGCATTAAAAATGTAGGAAACAGCATATCTTAAAATGAATCGGAGATCTTCTTTAAAGGATAGAAGCTCATTCAATTTTATGAGTTCAATATTGTATGACTGTATTAATTCAACTGTGAACCTAAAAACTTACAGCCACCTTTGAAAGAGAAGCATCTTTGCTCTGGAAATTGTTATTGAATATGTTAATGCTGTAATGAAATGCTTCTAATCATGTGGTTATTAAAGTCTCAAAAAAAAAAAAAAAAAAAAAAAGGAAACTACCTTAGAGTGAAAGGACAGAATGAAATATTAAAAGAAAATGGAACCAGGGAACAAGCAGGTGTCACTATTCTTATATCTGACAAAATGGGCTTCAAGCCCAAACCAACCAGAACTGATAAGGAAGGACACTTCATTCTGATTAAGGGAGTAATTCATCAAGAAGACAGTACAATTTTAAACATATACACACCAAACTCAGGTGCACCTAACTTCATAAAACAAATACTACTAGGCATTAAGCCACAGATTAATACAGCAAGAGTAGGTGACTTCAATATGCCACTCACACAAGGAAATGGGTCATACAAACAAATAAGCAAACAAATAAACTGAAGTGCGTCTACAGAACATTCCACTACAGAACAACATTCTTCACAGCAGTCTTCCCAACAGTCTATTGGATATATTCTAAAAATAGATAACATACTAGGATGCAAAGAAAATTTCAGTAAGTACAAGAAAATAGAAGCAACTCCATGCATCCTATTAGACCATAATGGAGAAAAACTAGAAATCAACAGTAAAAGAAACCACAGAAAATACACAAACTAGGGGCTGGAGAGATGGCTCAGCAGTTAAGAGCAGTGACTGCTCTTGCAGAGGACCTGGGTTCGATTCCCAACACCCACATGGCAGCTACAAACTGTCCTTAACTCCAGTTCCAGGGGACTCTGAAACCCTCTTCTGACCTCCACCACATTGCATGACACGGGTGCACTTACCTACATGCAGGCAATACACTCATACACATAAAATAAAAATAATAAAATATTAAAAGAAAAAGAAAATATGCAAACTCATGGATTAAGCAACATGAGAAAGAATGATGAATGAGTCAAAAAACAAGAAGGAAATAAAATTTTTTTCTAAGAGGATGAAAATAAAGACACAGCATACCAAAATATATGACACACAACGAAGGCAGTCCTAAGAGGGAAATTTATGACTCTTAAGTACCTAAATTGCAAATTACTTAATGATGCACCTTCAGGCACTGGAGAAACAAGCTCAAACTGAATCCAAAAATAAACATGTAAAGAAATAACTAAGATCAGGGAAGAAATTAATGAAATAGCAATTTTAAAGGTAAGAATAACGGGGCTGAAGAGATGGCTCAGTGGTTAAGAACACTGACTATTCTTGCAGAAGACCTGGGTTCTAATCCCAGCACCCACATGGCATCTAACAACTGTCCATGACTCCAGTTCCAGGGGATCTGACAGCCTCTTCTGTCCTCCTCAGGCAGTGCATGACATAGGTGCACTCTAAGTCACCCCAAATCCCACAGCTGCATGCCAAGGACTGCCACCTTCTCCCAAACCCTCTTGCTTCCTCCCTTCAGGACTTGCCAGATTGCTGCCAGTAGCCTGCCAGGGACCCTACAGCTACCGTTGAGACAAGGACCATTCCACACTGCCAGCATAAACTCATTCCAAGCACCTTGACCAAGTGGTCACAAACACCAGACTGTAGCTGAGTAGCAGAAGATGACTTGGGATAGAGCCACTATCCTTCAGTACCTGACAAACAGAAGAAATTGACATCCCAACCCCACTATGAATTAGAACCCTCCTGAACACTGTAAGCACCACTCTTGAAAGAAGAAAGGAGAGTTGAAGCAAAATGAAAGAAAAAACAAACAAACTCCAAGCACAGTAATAAAAACACCACAAAAAAAGATAAAATTTCTCTTCCAAATATTACAAATTCCAGTAGTAATGGCCCATTATTAATGAAAAGAATCTTGGAGAACTTCTAAACAAAGAATTCAAAGAATGATTGTAACTACAATCAAACAACTCAAAGAAGGAAACAAAGAGATGAATGGAAATAAGGAAGTCAATACAGGCATGAAAGCAAAATTCAACAGTTAGAATTGCTGAGGATGATGCAAACTGAAACGGTTCTGGAATAAAAACCTCAATAAGCCCAGTAAGAACCTCGGTGGAAAACCTTAGCAACAGAATGGATCACATTGAAAATGCAGAATTAAGGCTAGAAGGTAAGGCAGAGAAACTGGATCGCTCAATAAAGATCAATGAGAAATTTTTTTAAATATGAACAGAACATGAAGAAATTTGGAACACCATGAAAAGACCTAACTTTGGCATCACAAACATAGAACAAGGAGAATTCCATGGCAAATTGTATAGAGAATATCTTTAATAAAATCATAGAAGAAAATTCCCTAGACCTTAAGAGAAAGAGATGCCCATCCAGTACAAGAGGCCTACAGAACTCCAAACATACAAGACCAAAAAAGAAACTCCCCACAACATATTATAGTTAAAACATTAAATACCCAGAGGAAAGGGTAATGAAAGCTACACAAAAGAAAGTTCAAGTCACTTATAAAGGCAGACCCATCAGAATAACTCTTGAATATTTAACAGAAACCTATAAATCCAGATGGTTCTGAAGAGATGTAGTCCAAGTACTTATCAACCTAGACTAAAATTATCTATTAAAGTTGAAGGAAAAATAAAGACTTTGCATGATAAGCACACCCAAGAGACCACATGGAATAAATAAGCAATGCCAGGACAGTTCATCAGAAGAGGTTTAAGAAAACACCATAAAATCAACAAAATGACAAGAATTAATATACATTTTCCCAATAAAAAGGCATCATATTACTCTACACAGACTGGATTAGAAAACAGGGTTCATCTGTATACTGCCTTCAATTATACACCTCATCAGCAAAAACAAACACCACCTTAGGATAAAAAGATGGAAAAACATAATCCAGGCAAGTAGAACTAAGAAACAATCAGGTGTAGATAATCTAAAACCTGAAAAAACAGACTCTAAACCAAAACTAATCAGAAGAAATAAGGAAGGTCACTCATACTTATTAGAGGAACAATCTACTAACAGGATATTACAATTCTAGACATTTATCCACCAAACACAAGTGTTCCCAACTTCATAACAGGCATATGACTACATCTTAAACCACAGATTAACCTTAACACAGAAATTGTAGGTGACACCAATACCACACTCTGACCAATGACAGAACATCCTGACAAAAACTAAACAGAGAAACAGAGAATTTATAAATGATATTATAAAGCAAATGAACCTAACAGAACATTCCACCATTGTTAGTAAAGAATATACATTCTTCTAAGCAGTCCATGGAACTTTCTCTAAAACTGACCACAAATTAGGACACAAACAAAATCCCAACAAATTTAGGAAAATTAAAATAACATTCTTCATTCTATCAGACCACAGTGAAATAAAGCTAGATTTCAATAGCAATAGAAACTATAGAAAGTGTACAAACTCATGGAGACTACCAAACAACACACTACTGAATAATAATTGGGTAAAGGAAGAAATTTTGAGACAAGGTCTCCCTGTAGACCAGGCTGGCCTGAACTCATAGAGATCTGCTAGCCTCTGCCTCCTGAGTCCTGGGACTAAAGACCTGCACCACCACTCCTGGCAAGAAAGAAATTTTTTTAATTCCTAAAATTGAATGAAAATGAAAACACAACATACAAAAATCTATGGGGAAAAATTGAAGATAGTTCTAAGTGGAAAGTTTATAGTACATTAAAAAAATGAGAGATTTCTAATTAATAAAGTAATTATGACCTTGAGAGCATTCAAAAAACAAGAACAACATCCAAAGACAGGATATGGGAAGATTGACAACTCTTTAGCCAAATTAACCAAAAGAAAGAGCAAGAGAAGGCCTAGATTAATAAAATTAAAGATGAAAAAGGAGACATTACCACAGACACATGAAATTCAGAGGCTCATAGGACATGCTTTAAACATTTATATTCCACTACATGGGAAATGTAAAAGACAAACACATAACAACTGATGAAATAGAAATAGTAATTTAAAATCTCCCAACCAAAAAGAGTCCAGGACCAGATGGACTGGGCACAGCATTCTACCAGTACATCAAAGAACACCAATATTCCTCAAATTATTCCATAAAATAGAAAAGGAAAAAACACTCCCAAGTTCCTTTTACAAAGCCGGTATTATCCTGATACCCGAACCAGATAAAGGCCCAATGAAATTTAAAAAGGGAGGGAGAGAGAGAGAGAGAGAGAGAGAGAGAGAGAGAGAGAGAATTATAGGACAATTTCCCTGATGAACATAAATGAAAAAAATCTAAAGTACTTGCAAACCAAAAATCAACTTCATACTTGAAATGCAAGGATGGTTCAAGATTCATAAATTAATAAATGTAACCTGCCACATAAATAGACTCAAGGTTAGAAACTACGTAATCATCTCCTCAGGTGCTTTTAACTAAATCCAACATCTTTTCATGAAAATCCAACATCCTTTCATGAAAAAAAGTCCTGGGGAGCCTCCTAGGGATACCGGAGACATAATAAAGACAATATAAAACAAGGCCACAGCTAACAACATGCTAAACAGAGAACTCAAAGCATTTCCACTAAAATCAGGAACAGCACATATATTCCCACTCTCTCCACACTTGTCCAATAGAGTGCTTGAAGTTTTAGCTAGAACAATAAGACAAGAGAAGGCGATAAAGGGGATGGAAATAGCAAAGGAAGAAGTCAAAGCATCCTTATTTGAAGATGATATGTTCTACATATAAAATACTCTAATTTTCCACCAGAAAGCTCCTAAAGCTGACAAATACTTCAGCAAAGTAGCAATACACAAAATTAACACACAAAAATCAGTAGCCTCCCTATATATCAATGACAAATATACTAAGAAAGAAATCAGGTAAACAATCTCATTCATAATAGCCTCAAAAAATCCTTGGAATAAACCTAACCAAGGAAGTGAAAGGCTTGTATAATAAAAACCTTTAAGACATTGAAGAAATAAAGCAGTCTACAGATTCAACACAATCACCATCACAATTCCAATGTAATTCTTCACAGAATTTGAAAAATAATCTTAAAATTTATGTGGAACATGAAAGACCCAGAATAACCAAAACAATCCTGAACAATAAAAATACTACTGGAGATATCACCATTCCTGATGTCCAACAGCATGGCACTGGCATCAAAACAGACAACACTGACCAACAGAATAAAAGACACAGGCATAAGCCCACACTCTAGCAGCCACCTGATGTCTGACAAAGAGGCCAAAAATACATGTTGTAGAAAAGACAGAATATTCAAAAAATGGTGCTGATCAAACTGAGTTAAGTGCATGTAGAAGAATGATACTAGATCTACATCTCCCACCCTATATGAACCACAACTCCAAATGGGTCAAGGACCTCAACATAAGACCTGATACCCTGAATCTGTTAGAGGAGAATTTAGGGAATATGCTTCAATTTATAGGCACAAGAAAGGACTTTCTGAACAGTACCCAGTAGCACAGGCATCAAGACCAACCACTGACAAATGGAACATCATGAAACTAAAAATCTTCTGTACAGCAAAGAACACCAATCATTTGAAAGAAGAGGCAGCCTACAGAATGGGAAAAAAAAAAAACTTT
>NW_008348078.1:1416762-1418715 GCF_000622305.1 Nannospalax galili
GACATTGAAGAAATAAAGCAGTCTACAGATTCAACACAATCACCATCACAATTCCAATGTAATTCTTCACAGAATTTGAAAAATAATCTTAAAATTTATGTGGAACATGAAAGACCCAGAATAACCAAAACAATCCTGAACAATAAAAATACTACTGGAGATATCACCATTCCTGATGTCCAACAGCATGGCACTGGCATCAAAACAGACAACACTGACCAACAGAATAAAAGACACAGGCATAAGCCCACACTCTAGCAGCCACCTGATGTCTGACAAAGAGGCCAAAAATACATGTTGTAGAAAAGACAGAATATTCAAAAAATGGTGCTGATCAAACTGAGTTAAGTGCATGTAGAAGAATGATACTAGATCTACATCTCCCACCCTATATGAACCACAACTCCAAATGGGTCAAGGACCTCAACATAAGACCTGATACCCTGAATCTGTTAGAGGAGAATTTAGGGAATATGCTTCAATTTATAGGCACAAGAAAGGACTTTCTGAACAGTACCCAGTAGCACAGGCATCAAGACCAACCACTGACAAATGGAACATCATGAAACTAAAAATCTTCTGTCTTCTGTACAACACCAATCATTTGAAAGAAGAGGCAGCCTACAGAATGGGAAAAAAAAAAAACTTTACCAGCCCTACGTCTGACAGAGAGTTAGTGTCTAGAATATACAAGAAATTAAACATAACACTAAACACCAAGAAAACAAGCAAACCAATTAAAATTCAGGTCATGGAACTAAACAGAGTTCACAAAAGAAAAATTACAAATGGCTGAGAAACATCTTTTTAAATATTCAACATCCTTAGCTATCAGGAAAATGCAAATTAAAACTACTTTGAGATTACATCTGAGCCCCGTTAGAATGGTTAAGACCCAAAAGACAAATGTCAACAAATGCTGGCACGTAGGTGAGAGGGGAACATGTACTCACTGTTGGTGGGAGTGAAAACTGGTGCAGCCACCAGGGAAATCACTGTGGTGGGTCCTCAAAAAGCTATAAGTAGATCTGCCATATGATCCAGCTCTATCATATGATCCAATTCTATATCCACTCTATGATGCACCTGTCCACTCTTGGGCAGATTCCCAAAGGACTCTGTACCCTACTACAGTGATACTTGCTCATCTAAGTTCACTTCTGCTCTTTTCATAAGAGCCAGGAAATAGAAACAGCCTGTATGTCCATCAGCTGATGAACGGATAATGAAAACATGATGCATATGCATAATAGAATATTATTATTATAAAAAAATTAAATTATAAAATTAGCACATAAATGGATGGAGCTGGAAGTAATCATTCTGAAGTGACCCAGACCCAGAATACTATGCATTCTCCTCTCATATGTGGATGCTAGCTTTGAATCTTTAGGCATGTATTTAAATTGGAATACACATATGTCATAGTTACCTTCAGCTGTTAACACAAATCTAGGAAGAAAGAACCTCAACTGGAGAATTTCCCAGATCAGACTGACCCACACAAGATCAAATTAGCCCAAATCTTGGCATGGAAGGGCTCATGAGGCCCCCACTTCTAACTGAGGAACTAACAGTTGCAGGAAGAGTGAGAGTCCGTTTTCTTTGGATATGTGGCCCCTGTGAGGCTACACATGGTCCAGTAGATGGTCCTGAACATCTACATGAACATTACATGGAATTTAGTGAGTTTAAAAACAAAGTGCATGAACTTGGGAGGGTAAAGTGGTAGGAGGGGATAGGGAAATAACTCGAGGGGAAAGATGGGGCTGTATTTCATTAATTATGAATTAAAAAAACCAATGAAACAAAGAGTTGATTATTTTGAAAATATAAGCAAGATTGACAACCCCATATCAAATTAACCAAAAGAAAAACCAAGAAAACCCAAATCAACAAGATTAGAGGTGAAAAGGGAGATGTGACAGCAGATATAATAAAAAATTTTTCTTT
>NW_008348078.1:1418878-1419678 GCF_000622305.1 Nannospalax galili
CTATTTATTTATTTTTTTTCAATGAGGCTTTTGGCTACTCTAACATTCCCCCTTCTGAAGAGGTAACCCTTAAATCTCTTAAGGGTTAGATAAAAGCTCCCAAATACTTTTGACATTTTTGGCCTTTGGAACAGCGTATGTTGCTAAGAGGCCCAAGTACACTGTGAGTTTTAGCCAAGAAACTGGTTACTTTTCTTTGAGGGTCTTTTCTTTTCACTTTTCTTAAAATTTATTTTTATGTGTATATATGATATGGGGAGAGGGCACCTGTGCCATGGTATGTATATGGACATCAAAGGACAACTTTGTGGACTCCTTCTCTCCTTTCTTCTTTACATGGGTCATTAGGCTTGTACAGCAAGCACCTTTACCCCACTGAGCTATTTTAACCCTATAAACTTCTTAAACTTAAGGACAGTTGTTAGTCACTATGTGGGTTCTGGGAACTAAACCCAGTTCTTTTCCTTAGGGTCTTTTTACCCTAACTGCCTAGCCAATTCCTACCTCATATTCTTATCACACCATTTTCTGAAGAGGTTACCCAACTTGCAGATAGGGAATCGGGACACAGACGGCTCTGGCATCTTCCATGCTGAACAGGGATGCAGGGTGAGGCAATTGGAGTACCCCTTCAGTGGGTCTATCTAAAAGACTCCAAAATTGCATAATTCTTATCTCTAGGGGGAAAAGAAAGTCCTTGAATCCTGAATAGGCGATGTGAAAGAGAAGTAAAGGCAAGAGTAATTAGCATTACAAGTTCTAGACAGGGAACTAGAAAAAAGAACAGGGCAATTTTCAAA
>NW_008348078.1:1419749-1421291 GCF_000622305.1 Nannospalax galili
TCCTCATTTTTCTTTTATCTTCCAAGGCTGGACTCAAGAGCGATGGATTCAAGATTTGCTTTCAGGTATTTTGATAGCTGTTGGAGTGGTTAGAATCAGTGTCAGTTCCCTCTCAAAGGCTTTTAGATAGGGGGAGAAAACAAATTTATCCATCATTTTAGAAGAATAGCAGACTGTCTCCCTTAGCTACAGGTGGGCACTACAGTATTGCAGACCAAGATTTGAAGTCTTACTTTCTGATTAGGAACAAAATCATCAATGAAAAATAACTATCTAAGTAACTTTTTATATGGACTTAAGCCTAATGTCTGGGAAGTGTAATCACTTGAACTCTTAAAGAAATATATTGATGACTTTACTCTTTGATTATACTTTCCTTTTGGGTGTTTAAGAGCATACAGTTGGCCCAAATAAATCAATTTAATTTTTTACTTAAGGTCACTTGAGGATCTGTTCAAGGGTCACATGGACTTGGGAGGAGCCCCTGGCTCCTTTCTTTTACCAGTTCCATCTATGTGAAGATAAGTCAAAGGTCTTGCTCAACCATGTCTGGCTTCACTTGGAAGCATGAATGAGATGTTTCTTCTGAGTTGACCCTCCTCTTTGTAGACTAGACACTGGTTTGAGTCCATCTCATGGGGTCACCATGGCCTCCCTGAACAAGAGGACAGGTGACTCACCACAGTTACAGGACATTTTGAGAGATGTTCCATAGTCTCCTGGAACTTACTCGACCTTGGAGGGCAAGGGGTAAAAAGTGTCCTTTAAATCCCTCTGACCACATTAGTATAGGCCTCTAAATGTGGCTATTGAACATCCAATAAAGTTAGTTCCACCAGTCTGGTACTTTTAATTATCATGTGCTATGTAGATAAGGTTTGGGTAAAAAGCCAAATATTCTCAGATAAACCTTGACTAGATATATATTTTGTTCCTTCAACTAGTTGACAAAATTATGACCATAAACATTTTAAGATTATGCATATATTATTTTTGTCTCATCCTTTATATATCATAACAAACCTACACAGACCTTCATCACTTGCTTAGGCTTTCTCATTTTTTTCTATTTTGGAAAATATCTCCATTCCCATATCTTTTTAACATCTTTTACATTCTCATTTTCTTTTTTTAAAAATAATTTTGAGACATTATAGCATTAACAAATAAATTTTCCAACTATTGTGAGACTTCTTTTCCTGGGATGCTAAGCAATGCTTATTCCCTTTCAAGATTCTAGTGTTGAGCCAATGTTTGATTAAAGATTTACTGGAGAACCAATGAATTTTTTGTGCTTACTTACCAAGATAACTGAGGAGTTGCTGAGGTGTATGTATGACCTGAGGGTATGCACACCTTTACCCAGCATCATGCCTTCTCTTTCCCCAGATTGTATACTTTAGTCCTCTCTAAATCCAGGAGGGCATATGCGATTAGGGTCAAATTACATACAGTTGGCTGGGAAGAGTGGCTGGATATTCCATTAAGGGTCCAGTGACACTGCTTGGCCCTCCTTTAATGAATGAGCACAACCATCAACAA
>NW_008348078.1:1421342-1422882 GCF_000622305.1 Nannospalax galili
CATCATCTTATTAAAAGGACCTGGAATTTAAAAGCATTTGGTGCTAGGACCCACATATGAGGGAGAACATACACTGTTTTTCTGAGTCTGTGTTACTTCACTTAGTATAACAGTTTCTAGATCTATCCATTATTTCATTATTTCATCTTTCTTTACTACTGAATAGAATTCCATTGTGTAAATATACCACATTTTTATTGACCACTTGTCAGTTGAGGGACACTTAGGTTGCTTCCATCTCCTAGCTATTGTGAGAAGAGCAGCAACAAACATGGATGTACAAGTGTCTCTACAATAGGATGTGTCCTTTGGGAATATGCCAAGGAGTGGTATTACTGGGTTATATGGTAGGTTCATTTTTAGTTTTTTAAGTTCTCCACACTCTTTTCTATAGGGGTTGTACAAGTTTGCAATCCCACCAGTAGTGAGTGTTTCCCTTTCTCCACATCCTCACCAGCATTTGGTATCATTTGTTCTCTTGATCCTAGCCAGTCTGGTTGGGTAAGGTGATACCTTAGGGAGGTTTTCATGTTTGCATTTCCCTAATTACTAATGATGTTGAACACTTTCTGAGATGTTTCTTAGCCATCTTGATTTCTTCATTTGAGAACTCTCTGGAACTTTAACCCATCTTTTAATTGGGTCATTTGGTTTCTCGCTTTGATTTTTGTTTTGAGTTCTTTATATATTCTGGATGTTAAACTTATTTTTTCCATTCTGTGGGTTTTCTCTTCACTTTTTTGATTGTTTCTTTTGCTGTACAGAAGCTTTTTAGTTTAATGAATGAGCTCCCACTTGTTGATTGCTGACCTTAATTCCTGAGCAAGTTCTGTCTGATTTAGAAAATCCTTTCCTATACCTATCTTGTAAGTTACTGCCAAAGTTTTCTTCAAATAGTTTCAGGATTTCCAGTTTCACATTGAAGTCTTTGATCCATTTGGAGTTGACTTTTGTGCAAGGCAAAAGATAAGGATCTAGTTTCATTCTTCTACAGGTGGAGATCCAGTTTTGCCAGCACCATTTGTTGAAGATGCTGTCTTTCCTCCATTGTGTGTTCTTGGCACCTTTGTCAAATATCAGGTGGCTGAAATTGTGTGTATTCAGTTTTGGATCTTCAATGATGTTCCATTGATCTATGTGTCTGTTTTTGCGCCAGTACCATGCTGTTTTTATGACTATAGCTCTGTAGTATACTTTGAGATCTGGTATAGTAACCCCCCAGCCTTGCTCTTTGTGTTCAATGTTGCTTTGGCTATCCGGGGTCTTTTGTGCTTCCATACAAATTTAAGGATGATTTTTTTCTAATTCTGTGAAGTATGTCATGGGAATTTTAATTGGGATTGCATTGAATCTATATATTGCTTTTGGTAGGACCATCATTTTCACAACATTAATTCTTCTAATCCATGAGCATGGGAGGTTCTTCCATCTCCTGTTGTCTTTCTCAATCTATTTCTTTAACGGTTTAAATTTTTCATTTTACAGATCTTTGGTGTCTTTGGTCAGATTTATTCCAAGGTATACTTTTTTGTAGCTATTG
>NW_008348078.1:1423043-1427570 GCF_000622305.1 Nannospalax galili
AGCCTTGTCTGGTTCCTGATTTTAATGGGAATGCTTCCAGTTTTTCTCCATTTAGAATGATGTTGGCTGTGGGTTTGTTATATATAGCTTTAATTATGTTGAGGTATTTTTCCTCCAGTCCAATTCCCTCTAGGACTGTGCTGGATAGCTTTAGTGTCAACTTGACACACCTGGGTTGAAGGAGGGAAGAGGGAACCTCGGCTGGGAAATTTCCCCTATTAGATTGGGTAAGGGGTGTGAGACGTTTTCTTGATTGTGCAGTAATGTGGAGAGGTCTGCCCACAGTGGGTGATGCCACCCTGGACACTAGTTCCTGGGTTGGATAAGAAAGCAAGCTGAGCATAGAAGGGCAAGGTAGTAAGCAGTGTTTCTCCGTGATCAGTGCTTCAGCTCTTGCCTCCAGGTTCCTGCCCTGAGTTCCTACCTCGGGCTCCCTTATGAACTGGGACATGGGAGATGTAAGCTGAATAAACCCTTTCCTCCCCAAGTTGGTATTGGTCAGAGTATTTTGTCACAGCAATGAAGAAACAGACCAAGACAAGGACTTTGAACATAAATGCATGCTGAATATTGTCAAAAGACTTTTCTGCATCTATTGAGATGACAATGTGGTTTTTGTCTTTGAGTCCATTTATATGATTAATGATGTTTATTGACTTGCTATATTGAACCATCCCTGTATCTCTGGAATAAAGCCTACTTGATGGTGGTGAATGATCTTTTTGATGTACATCTGTATATAGTTTGCAAGTATTTTGTTGAGAATTTTTGCATCTATGTTCATTAAGTAAGGATATTGGTCTGTAGTTTTTTGGTTTTTTTTTTTTGGTTGTGTTTTTACCCAGTTTTGGGTATTAGAGTGATGCTAGCTTCATGTAGTTACTAGGGCTTCTTCTGGTGTTGACTTTATGCTTTATTGTGCTGTGGTCTGACAGAATGCATGGAATTATTTCAATTATTTTGTATTTGTTGAAACTTGTTTTATGCCCCAGTATGTGGTCAGTTTTGGTAAAAGTTCCATGGGCACTGAATAGAAAGTAGATTGTTTGGTGATTGGATGGAATATTTGGTGGATGTGTTAGGTCCATTTGATGTATGTTTTATTTCCACAGTTATACCTACGGAGGACCCAGGTTTGATTCCCAGCACCCACATGGTGGCTACGAACTGTACTTAACTCCAGTTCCAGGGGAATCCGAAGCTCTCTTCTGACCTCTGCAGAATTGTACACCACAGGTGTTCTCACATACATGCAGGCAATACACTCATACATACAAAAAATAAAAATAATAAATAAAATATAAAAAATAAATAAATAAAAAATAAACTATTGGTCTCTTCTTGGTTTAACTTTGGTGGTTCCCGTGATTTTAAATATCCATTCATTTCTTTTAGATTTTCAAATTTAGTAGCATATAGTTTTTAAAAATATTCCCTTATAATGGTCTGGATTTTTGGGTGTCTTTTATGACATTTCCCCTTTCAAGTGTGATTTTGTTGATTTGAATTTGCTCTTTCTTTCTTTTGGTTAACTGGGCTAAGGGTCTGTCTATCTTGTTTAGCTTTTCAAAGAAGCAGCTCTTAGATCCATTGATTCTTTGTATTGTTTTCTTTGTTTCTATTTCATTAATTTCTGCTCTGAATTTTGTAATTTCTTCTCTTCTGCTGGGTTTGGGTTTCATTTGTTCTTGCCTTTCCAGTGTCTTCAGGTGCAGTTAGGTCATTTATTTGGGCTCTTGCTAATTTTTTAATGTAGGCACTTAGAGCTATAAACTTCCCTCTTAGGACTCCTTTTAAAGTGTCCCAGAGGTTGTGCTGTGTTGTATTGTCCTTTTTGTTGAATTCCAAGAATTCTTTTATTTCTTTCTTAATTTCTCCTTTGACCCACTCATTGTTTAACAGTGTGTTGTTTAATCGCCACAAGTTCGTGTAGTGACTAGGCTTTGTCGAGTGTTGATTTTGAGCTTTATTGCATTGTGCAATATTTTTGTATTTATTGAGGTTTGTTTTGTGACCCAGTATGTCGTCAATTTTTGAAAAAGTTCCATGGGGTGCTGAGTAGAAAATGTATTCTTTGGTGTTTGGGGGGGGATATGGGATGATATTTTGGGACTCTCAATTGGTCTGCTGTGTTCTCAGCCCCTATGCCAGAGGGAGGCCTGAACCTGGCACTCTATGGCAGTCTGTTGAGATCACAGCCACTATACAGATGGAGGTTGAAGCCCACCCTCTCAGGCTGTCTGCTAGCATCTCAGCCTACCCTGTACCCAGGTCTGCCCTGGGGCCGTGGGAGCAGCCTCACAAAATCTCAGGTAGAGGGATGGGTATGGAGCAATTATGGGAAGCTCACCATAACATGGAGGTGGGATCTGGACCTCTCAGGCAGTCCCCTGCATTCTCAGCCCCTATACCAGAAGGAGGCCAGAACCCAGCACTCTGGCAGTCTGCTGAGATCACAGCCACTACACCAATGGAGATTGGAGCTCACCCTCTCAGGCTGTCTGCTAGGATCTCAGCCTTAGCCTAAAACAATAAAAAATTTTAAATCATAAGATCATACTTTAAAAATGTGTATGCCACCAAATTGGAAAATCTAGAGTGGACAGATGCATTTCTTGACACATATAACCTACATACACAAGCTAACCAAGCAGAGATAAACAATTTGAACAGGCCTATAATAGACTGAGGCAATGAAGAATCCCCTCACAAAAGCCCTGTCCAGATGTATCTACTGTACATTCTACCATACCTTTAAGGAACAACTTAAACCAATGATTCCCAAATTATTATTGAAAAGGGAGGAAAGCTTATTAATTTATCCTATGAAGCAAGCTTTACAAAGTCTGAAAAACCAGATAGACACACAAATGTACAGATCAATCTCCCAGATCAATATAAACACAAAACTTCTCAATAAACGGTAGCAGTGCAGGCCCATCCTGCACAGGCAGTGGCTGCGTGGGTGCTGTGTAGCTGCATGGGTCCTATGTGGCTGCATGGAAGGTGGGGCACAGCCGAGGCTCATCCAGGAGGTGGCAATGAGCACCCCACCGTGCTATGCCTTTGTCTGCCTCCCTTGCCAGGAAATGTGCCTGTGGGCAGCCACTGACCCATGCATCCATGGTCAGACAGGCATCACGACCAGGTGACCACCTCCAAAGAAAACAGGACTCACTGCCAGGTGCACATGAGGAAGGGCTTGTCAAGTAGAAAAGAATATGGCTGGAGAACTAAGATGGCGTAGTGGTCACTTGGACAAACATGACTCCATAAGAAAGTCAAGCCAGCAAGTCACTGCTGCCTCCATTGGCTGCACAGAAGCCAAAATGCTCTAGCTTAAACACAAGTATAATGTGGCGAGAGCAAGACAGACCAGAGAATAGTAGAAACCAGCATAACTGAAATTGTGGTCACCCACCCCCTCAACGAGCCTCTCTTGAACATGGAACTGTGGTTGTCTCATGAGCCTGGAGCAGTGGTCCCCTCCCATTAGCCTGGAGGTGTGTTTGTCTCCCGTGAACCTGGAGCTATGGTATCCTATGTTTTCCAAGAGCCTGGAGCTGCGTTCCCCTCTTGTGAACTGAACTGAGCTGTGGCCCCCTCCCTGGAGCTGTCATTCCCTCCCATGTACTGGAGCTGTGGTCCAATCTCATGAGTCTGGAGCTATGGTCCCATCCTGGGACCTGGAGTGGTGGTCCCCTCAGTGAGCTGGATCAGTGGCCTCCTCCCTTGAGCTGGAGCTGTAGTCCCCTGCTGTGTGTTGGAGCAGTGGACTACGCCTGTGAGCCTGACACTTTGGTCCCCTACAGAAAACCATGGTTCCACATTCCTCTGGTGGAAGACTGATGGTGGAGCAGAGTGCAAGGTGGAGAACTTCCCGAAGTTGGACAGCAGCTTCTGCCTTCTCTGAGTAGCTGCATTCCCCTCAGCCCTCTTCCCTGAGGTCCCAGGTTGTGCTTGTCAGTGACTTTCCTCTGATCAGCTTTTGAGGGGGTAGGGAAGTCTCTGCCATTTGCAGATTCTGATCTTAGGAGGATTGATTCTCTAGAACTGAACCCCCACCTCCCCCCAGGGCTAACTGTGGTCTTGACTCCACATGTGGTCTTGGGAATTCAGGCCACGATGTTGGACCTCTCCCGCTCCCAGGCACTAATAAGTTTTCCACTATTTTTCTTTTTAAAAATTTATTATTTTTATTTTTTATGTATGAGTGTACTGTCTGCATGTAAGTGCACCTGTGTCATGCAGTGCCCCCAGAGAGGTCAGAAGATGGCATTGGATCCCCTGGAACTGAATTTAGGAATGGTTGTTAGCTTCTATGTGGGTGCTGAGATTTGAACCCAGTTCTTCTGTAAGAACAGCCAGTGCTCTTAACTGCTGAGCCAACTCTCCAGCCCCCCATTATTTTTCTATTACTCATCTACACCCAGTGTGCCTTCACCTATGCCCTAAGAAAAATGTAAAACCCTTTATTGAACTTCTAGAGATAAAAATTACAGTGTGGGAAGAAAAAAAAGAAAGAAA
>NW_008348078.1:1432098-1432594 GCF_000622305.1 Nannospalax galili
AAGCCACATTAAAAATAAATAAATGAAAGAAGAAAAAAAAGAAAAAGAAAAAAGTGATGGGGAGATATGGAAGGTGTTGGAAGGGAGGGAGTGGGCATGGATTTGATCAGAACACCTTATATACATGTATGAAATTCTCAACAAAGTATTTGTAAAAGTTAAACAAATAGATTCATTGGAATGCTTATCGCAGCTATTATAGATAGGTACTATAGTTATTGCTACAACTGCTGACATGGTAGCCATAGCCTTAGCTCAATCCATCCAAACTGCAACAACTGTTAATCCTTATCTTCAGAATGCCACTACTGAATTACAAGAACAAATCCACATTAACCAATAGATTCTTAAGAGAATCGATGGCCTTGAAGCTGCAGTGTGTGCCTGGAGAACATCAAGAAGGGCTAAGTCAACAACGTCAATGTGCCACTGATTTTCATTGTGCGTCACTCCTTTCCTTATTAACTCTACTCAGGGATAGAAATACATCCCTGAG
>NW_008348080.1:0-20800 GCF_000622305.1 Nannospalax galili
TTCCTTTATTTAACATGTCATTTGAGTCTCTTTCTACTAACACATAGAATTAGAGTTACCTTGTTTAAAATCATATTTTATGGCAATAACCAAAGTCATTAATTCTTATCAGACAATATATTTATACACAAAAAGTTGTTAAGCAACAAAAAATTAGAAAGGAGTGCCAAAGGGTATAAAAATAGGTGACGAGGAAGGATGGAGGAAGGCAGGAGAATACATGCGTCCTGAAAGAGGACTCACTGGGGGAGGTACATGGATGAAACAAAGGTAGCAGGGAGATGGGTAGATGGGGAAGGAGAATCACTAAATAAAACTGTTTCAAAAATGCCACCATGATATCTAATACCTTGTGCTATATTAAAAATTTATTTTGAAATTTAAGAAAGAAACAAAAAACAAAAATATTTAATAAAATTAAAGATACCACATACATGTGATATAGAAGAAACAAGGAGAAATCAAGCTGGTGCTGACTCCAGAGCCTCATCTCTACTGGCTAGTGTTCATAGTGCTCCATGGTGCTATGCATGCTCCTGGAAGAGAAAGTCAATTATCAGTCTTTCCCAGTTGTGACTCCTGAGAGCTATAAAAACTGGCCTGATAAGATATGCCCACAGATGTAGTAATGGCACAGATACTATGGGAGTAATCAATGGTTTCCTTCTTGGATTCACTTCATAAAATGAAGCCCATGCCTGGCACTGATATCAGAGCTAGGAATCTGTGCCTAGACAGGATGCAGGCCATAGGGGGGAGCCTAAAACTATTATTTTGCTAAATAGATATAGTATTAAATTAACTCTTAATGAATTATTACTATACCCATAAATTATTGCATCCCTCAACTCTCACCAAAGAAATTTCCTCATATAGCAGATGATGATTAAAATGGAAACCCACAGTAAGCCAATGTGCAGGGAATAGGACACTTCAGAGTGCTTATCCTTGAAAAAGACACCCATAAAAAACTTTTGACTCCTGAGACTCAGGAATCATTGTGGGTGAGAGAACTGAAAGATTGCAAGAGCCAGAGGTGGTAGATGACCACAAGAAAGAGTTTTCCAGACATCTGGGGAGTTACAGTAACAGCAACAGCATGCATAAGTCCTGTGTAAGCTGAAGGCAGACAATATTTCAGCATAGAAGTGCAGAAGTGGGTAAGAAACCCCAAACCTTCATGAGAAACTATTGGCAACAAACAGCTGCTGAGAGAGGAGAATCAGTCTTTTATAAGGCTGTGGCTCCCTGCAGGTTAACCAGGATCCAGTGGAGGGACTCATACTGAAGGGTATTTGGGGAGCCAAATTTGACTTATAGGCATATATAATAGAGTACATGACATTGATCAGGGTGTAGTAAGTGGAGATCTTAGGAATATAGATAAGGGTGGGAATCTAAATACTATAAAAATACATCACATGAAATTCACAAATATTCAATTGAAAGGCTTAAAAGAACAAGTTATAAATTTTACCATGCTACAACTCAGTTTTTTTTATTCATTTTATTTTATTTGTATGAGTGTTTTGAATGCATGCATGCACATATGTGTGCCACAAGCACGCAATGCTCCTGGAGGACAGAAGAGGGTGTTGAATTCCCTGGAACTGAGGTTACTGACAGTTGTGAGCCCCCATGTGGGTGCTGGGTATTGAATCCATGTCTACTGCAAAAGTAATAAGTGCTCTTGACAGTTGAGTCATCTCTCCAGGTCGATTATTAAATATGTATTAGAAATACTTGAAATAGCTATCACTGTTAATATATTATGATTCTAAAATCTAGGTAAATTTATCTAAAATTCCAGCCTTTATTCATTAATATTCTTCTGTTATATCTCTCCAAGTCCCAAAGACAAAGATTATAATGTTACTTGCTGCAAAGCATTCTGTTCAAATGAGACGGGCTAGCAGACTCTCGCTTTCCACCTAGTGTTATCATCAACTTTGTTAGAAAACCTGAGCTCAGCACGAAACAAGTGTTATGCTAAAGTGCCCAAACACGGTCATCTACTAATATTTATTTCAAATATTTAAGTTAGTATGTTTACTTTGCAGATGCATTTTATTGAACTGTTGTGATTTTCATACAATATAATATGATTGTATCTATATTCCTTCCTTTATCCACATATCCCCTTATTACCCCCCAATTACTGAGCGAGAGTCTTATTTCTGTCACCAAAATCCTGTAGTGTGGGCCCATTCACTAGTGCCTGGTTAACCTACCAAACATGCCTCCTTGAAGGAGACTGTCTGCCCGATCTGGCAACCATCTGTTGCTCCTTAGGGTGGTTAGAGCTTCTTAGTTATTTTCTCATGTCTATACTGGGATTTTATCTGGTTCAAACTTGCATGTAAATTGCATGCCATCATCATTGTTGTGAGTTCAGTTGAGTGACTATTTTTCAGGCAAATTCCATTAGCTTGTGGTCATCCACCATACCACCCCTGCCACTTAGCATTCCTTCTGCCCTCTTCTTCTGCAATAATCCCTAAGTCTTGGGAGGCAGAAGTTTGATACAGGTTTTCTACTCAGAGATAAGCACTCTGCAGCCTCTTGTTCTCTTCACATTGGCCAGTTGTGGGTTTCTATATTAATCACCATCTTTTGCATAAGGAAACTTCTGTTGTGAGTTGAAAGATGTGTAAATCTATGGGTATAATAATGTCATTAAGAGTCAATTTAATATACTAATTATTTAGTAGAAAACTCATATTAGGTTCTTCCTTATGTCTATGACCTGTCTAGCCTCAGGTTCCTAGGCCTGCTATCAATGTCAAATATGGGCTCTATCCCAGGAAGCAGATCTTAAATCCAATTAGAGTGGTTTTTTATTCCCATTTATTTGCGCCACAGTTGCACTGCGCGGGGGGTGGGGGGTGGGGGCGGCATATCTTGTGAGGCCAGTTGTTATCATAGTTCACAAGATTCACAGCTTGGAAAGGGTTGACTGTTCTTTCATTCCAGAAGCATGCATAGCACCTTCTAGCACTATGACCATAGCCAGTAGAGATGAGTCTCTGAAGTCAGCATCAGCCCGATTTCTCCTTGCTTGTTCTAAAGTTCATGTTTGTAGTATCTTTAGTAATGGGGTCTTAACATCCAGTTATGGTTGGTAATAAAGAATAGAGGCAATCACAAGTAAAATTTGAGGGTTTAAGGGACTTATCCACTGATGATGGGCGTAAAAAACTGGTATAACCATTATGGAAATGTGGAGATTCCTCAAAATGCTCAAAATCTAACACTGAACCAGCCATACCATACTTGGGCATATACTCAAAAGATTCTATACCCTACTGCAGAAATACCTGTTCGTCTGTATTCATTGCTGCCCTTCTCATAATATCCAGAAATTGGAAACGCTTAGATGTCCATCAACTGATGAATGGATAATGATGGTGTGTTACATATACACAATGGAATATTATTCAGCTCTTAAAAAACATAATTATGAAATTCACAGATAAATGGATGGAACTGGAAACAATCGTCCTAACGGATATAATGCAGACTCAGAAAGACAAATGTCACATGTTCTCTCTCATAGCTGAATGCCAGCTTTGAAATCTTAGATATGCTTGTTTCGATTTGAAATTTCACAAAGCTCAAGAAACTAAAAAATGCCATGGGAGGCTGGATGGGAGGCTTCCAGGGAGAGGTGGTAGACTGCAGTGATATGAAAGAGAGGAGGGAAATAATAGACAAGAAAGGATTAAATGATTTGCGGAGTGGGAGGGCAGAGGAGAGAGTATGGAGAGGGATTAGTAACACTAAAATCCTTTAGAAAAAGCCATATGGTCATCTGGTGGGGGGGTATGTGGTTGTGGATGGAGGATGGGATCTAAATCTTATTAAAATCCATTTTATGAAATGCAGAAAAACTCAATAAAATATACATAAGAATAAAGAAAAAAGAAAAAAAGAAAATGCCATATGGAAACTTACAACTAAAGAACTTTCTGAAAAAAATATATAATATTAATAAATATATAAAAAGGAATTATCCTGTAACAGGGAGAAATTTCCCTTTCTAGACATCATGAGCTAATGAAAAAAAACACATAATGCCAGGAATGGAATCCCTCTGTATTGGTTAGTTTTCTGTTGCTGTGATACAAACACCATGACCGAGGGAACTTTATAAAAGAGTTTATTTCAAAGGGGCAAAAGTCCATCATGGTGGTGAGGCATGGCAGCAGAGATGGCTGCAGTAGGAGCAGAAGCTAAGCTCTCATGTCTTCAAGGAGGCACAGGAAACAGAGGGCCCCTGGAGATTTGTCAAGTTTTAAGAACTCTCTAGGCGCACCCCCAGGGATGTGCTTCTACTAACATGGCCACACCTTCTAAGATCTCCTGAAACAGCACCTCCAGCTAGGGACAAAATGTCCAAAGTCTTGGACTCTATGTGGTACATTCTCATTCAAACCACCACACCCTCTCTAGAAGTCACAGGTGTTTTAGTACACTCACTTATGTATTCATTGTACCATAAAATAGAAAAATAAATACAATGTATTCATTATATGTGAAAAATCAAGTATTTTACCATGTATTTCATGTTTTCTGTGAATCAATCATATATATATTATATATATATGTATATACATATATTTGTGTGTGTGTGTCTGTGTGTATGATATATTTGCATGGCAATGTGGGTGCACTTGCCAAAGGGCATTTGTGGAGGGCAGAAAACAGTTTTCAGATGTTGGTTCTCACATTCTGCCTTGTTGAGGCACAGTCTCCTTTTGTCTCTCCCACACTATATACTCTAGGCTAGTTAGCCCATGAGTGTCCTGACAATTCTCCTGTCTCCACCTCTCATCTCACTGGAGGAGTGCTGGAATTAGCATTGAGTGCCACTCCATCAGATCCTGAGATCTAACTCAGGCTTAGACAGCTAGCATTTTACCCACTGGGCCATCTCACAAGTCAACAAATACATATTACTGGTTTAACATGATTTGTTTATTGCTAAAATTTTCCTGCAGTTGAGCTGATAGAAGGAGTTCATGGCAACAAGGCAAAACTATAGCTTAGTAAAAACCAGACACTTTCACTAAATATTAACAGTATGTTGTAATGAAGTTCAGCGATGTAATGCTGATTTTGTCTGATTTGACCTGACAGAATCAGAAGACCTTCAACAGTGGCCACTGAGTGAAGTATCACAACTGCCTATCAACTGTGTTCCAAAGCCCCTTAAACAAAAATGCTGTGTTGAACAGAACACCCTGCTAAGTTGATGTGTCTGTGTCCTCAGCAAGGAGGTGTGCATGGAAGGGAATGGATAGGAGTACAGAGCTGTCTTATTATGAACCCAGAAGCATCTTAGCAGAAAGCTCTCTCTCTCTCTCTCTCTCTCTCGCTCTGTGTGTGTGCTGGGGTACTTGTGTATATGCATGCAAACATAAAAGGCTCAATGGAGAGTGCTTCCTTCATTGAAAAAGAACCTCAGACTGTATTCCAAAGGAAAGAGACAGGTGTGATCTTTTCAGACAAACAAGGAAATTTATCCTGGCCATCAGCATGTGAAATACTTTTAAGGGCAAGCTAAACTGAAATTCACACCGGGAACATACAGTTGGCACAGTTGAGAATGGCTGTGGTCAGAAGGGCCTGATAAAAGGCAAGAATCCTAATAAAGTAATGGACTCCAAGTTATATATGAGTGGTGGATTACTGTGTTCACGGAAGAGTGTGAGTTATTGCCAATATATGATTTATATTATGTTTATATTGGACTTGGGAATTCAGACATAAGAAACGAGAGTGAATGGAGATAGGACCTTTGGAAAGTTAGGAAGAAACCAGTATGTTCATGAATTTGGGGGCTGGAAGCCAGTAGTATGGTATGATTTGTGTCTCTCCAATGTTTCATATATTAAAGACCAAACTGCGATGTCAGTGAGTTTCAGAATACGTCCCATAATTAAGATTAAATGGCCATAAGGGTCGGACCCTGATCTCTTAAATTATTATTTCTACACAAGACATTTAGTTAGCATCTCTTTTCTTTTCTCCCCATCCCCTGTCTCCCCACATCCCCAACAATTCACACAGGAACATAATCTGATGGCAGCTGTCAACAAAACTAGAAAATCCAGAATGAAATACAGCCATTTGGTCAACCAATCCCTTGTTGAGTTTTGTAAATGTGGCTATTGGGCTTTTAAACAATGACATTCTTTGTTTACTGTTCTTCTCTTTCCTTTGGACTATGAGCTTAGTGCAGTGGATTTGGATTTAAACAGCTCAGTGTTCTAATCCTACTTCTGCTGAATGGAGTTCTTGTACTTACAGCCTCCAGGACTATGAGAAAACATTTCTTTTTTGGCTAAGCCTCCAGTCCCTGGAATGTTGCATCAGCAGCCCATGCTGAATAATACAGACACTTAAGACAGCCATGTCCTAAATCCCTCCCACATCCCAACATTGACACTGACATACATCCACTCAGTTTCTCACAGAGCTACAAGTAAACATATAAGTCTTTGATCCATGTAATTTTATGTTTCTAAACTCATTTGTTTTTTTCTTTTGGAATTGGCCTTTTCATTTGCCTCTTTAAAAATCTTTACTTTTTAATTTAACTCGGGAATTTCACACAATATTTTTTATTGTATTTAGATACCCTCCCCTATCTATAACCCCTTTACTGACTATCCACCTGACCAATTTCATGTATTCTCATACACACACACACACACACACACACACACACACAGAGAGAGAGTGTATGGATTCATCCACTGGAGCCTGATTAAATTACCAAGAGTCACAGTCTTAAAAGACTGACTTTCCCTTTTTAGTAGCCACTGGTCTCCAACAGTTCCTCAGGTAGAGTTGGGGTTTCTTCCCCATGTCCCTATTTCTATGTTTGGATTTTGTCTGGCATGAGCTTACATGGGTCTTATACATTCTGTCACCACTGCTGTGCATTCATTTGAGAAGCTTCCTGGCTTCATCTTCCTCTTAACAAATATTTTACAATCTTTAATATCTGGCTGATTCTTTCCTCCGGTCTGAAGCCATTTGGTCAGCCAATCCCTTGTTGAATTTTGTAAATGTGGCTATTAGGCTTTTAAACAATGAAATTCTTTGTTTACTGTTCTCTTTCCTTTGGACTATGAGCTTAGTGTAGTGGATTTAGATTTAAACAGCTCAGTGTTCTAAGCCTGCTTTAATGATTGATTATCTTCCCAAGATAAACTCTCCAAGTAAATTGAATATGATAATGGGTACTTATTATGCCAACATAAAGTGTGAGATCACATATTTTCAGTACCTGTCAACATATTTGATTGCAATAACATTATTTTTTATTTATCAACAAAACACTGGGTTTGCCATCTATTTAGCTGGCCATAGTTGTGAGAATGAACTAATGAGTAAGTAAATAAGAATGGAAAGTTAAACATCTAAAAAGAGAAAACAGCCGATATAAATAAAATGGAAGCGACATTCAAGAACAAGAGGCAGCAGGGGTCACCACTCTGGTGGTGAGGAGCTAATTTTCCCATGACTTCAAGCTGCATCTTGATGCATTTGCTCTGCTTTCTTGAAAGTCAAACATGAACAGCAGTGTCTACACTAAATTAGATTGTATTTTTCTTTATTAAATGTCATCTCCCTCTATCTCATATGTCACAGTTTTCCGGATCTTATTTTCTTTCACTAATTTAAGGAAATTTAAAATTTCTAGGAAAACATGAAATTGGGCCACTTTTTGCATCTCAATAATTTTATTGCAAAGTGACCCTTCGTGCCAAAAATATTGATAGTTGATTAGGTTACTTCTGTCCACTCAAAATTAACACTGGTGTTTCCAAAATTGAAGTAGATAAGCCTCTTGGAAAAAGTGAAAACTTAGCCACAAAGCACGATTTACAAAGGTTAAGGAACATACACTTGGGCCTTTGTTTTCTTCTCAGTGGTTTATCCTTCACATAATGTCAGACATTTGTGCAGCCATTCTAAATGAACTCGGGCTGCACATTGCATTGAATAGCCATCTTCAGTACCATAGATCTTACATTCACAGACCAACACGACAATCTGAACACTGTCTTGGTGATTTCATGGGTACCTCCTTACTTAGGACACAATAAAGGATGTTTCACAAATATATTCTCTTCCTTTTAAAATGAAATTTAACATGAGAAGCAATGGCAGTTTTATAAAATAATCTGTGATAAAAACTTCTGAAGTACTTTAGCTAGCCTGAACTTAGTTTAGTGCAGTAAGTCTGCAAAGTGAAAATTCATTGAGTTATTAATACAATGGAAACAAATTTTCTGAGATGGGACTAGATTGAGGCAGTAATTCTGTAACAAAAAATGTCATTTACAAACCACCTATTTTTCATAAGAAATAGTAAACACTACTTAATGATTCACAAAGCTTTCAAAGTCTATATATTTTGGTTTATATAAAATGCTGAAAAAGTTTAAATGTAATTTTCAGATGGCAATAAAAATTCCCATCTCTGAATTATTACTTGCATTATGGGTGCCAAGAAACCATTTACTGCCTAAAATATTAACTCTTTAGTGCCTTAAAAGTACATTTGTGAAATGTTGGTTTTGATGTAAACCTCAAAATTCTGACATTGAAATTAAGTAGCTTACCATTTTCAATACCGCCTAAATATATTGATCCAATATAGAAAGTTAGATTAAGTTTAGAAATGAAGATACAGTTTTATTTCACATTTATATCTTTTAAAAAATGTTTGAAGGACTTATGTCTCTAAAATTTTTATTGAGTTTTTGTGCATTTCATATAATAGATTTTAATCAAATTTAGAGACCATCTTCTGTCTCCAGGCCCTATAGTGCCCCCTCCACTGATTTCATGCATTCTGTCATATATACTAAGTCTTATCTGGTCAAACATTTGTACCCTGGTGCCCCTCAGTGCAAGTTCATCCACTGGAGTCTAGTCAGCTTATCTCGAGTCACTCACTTAAAGAAGACCTGCTCTCCGTCACCCTGCAGTAATCAGTTGCCAATGGTTCCTTGGCTAGGGTTGGGGATTACTGGCCATTTTTCCCATTCTATGCGTCATTGTTGTCTGATTGAGTCAGCATGGTCTTGTGCATGTTGTCATCATTGTTGCAAGTTCATATGAACAAGTTCCCAGAGGCCTGAACCTTGACTCTTACAATCTTTCTGTCCCCTCTTCTGCAATGGTCCCTGAGACATGGGTGGGTGAGGTTTAATATAAGAGTCCTATTCAGGGAAATGTACTCTACAGTCTCTTATTATCTAAAATTTTGCCAGTTATGGTCTTCTGTGTGCATCATACTCTGTTGTATGAGGAAGCTTCACTGTTGAGAGTTGAGGGATGTATTAGTATTCTCTCACCCTGTTCCACTATTTTCCTTGAGCATTAGGTATAGAGGTGTGTCACCTAGGGATGGGCATCTCTCAGGTATATATTCTCTGTGTGAGACCAGTTGTGGAACTCTGTAATAGCCTCTATCTGTTGCAAAAAGAAGTTTCTTTGAAAAATGGTATATAGAATACTTGTCCGTACATATAAGGATACATATTTAGCATTCAGCACAAAATTGTTTGTCTAGAGATATGACAGAGGTAGGGCTTTCTCAAGGATCTATGGCTTTTTCATCCATGTATATTTGGCTACATTTACAGTGTGGCCCATGAGTTCCTTCCCATAGAACAGGCTTTAAGTCCAATTAGGCAGCTATTGATTACTCCAATATAAAAGTGCCACTATTGCACCACTAGAGATATTTTGCTGTGTCAGTCATTACGGAGGTAAGGGAACACTATTGATTAGCAAATTGCATAGTATCAAGGTGCTTTCTAAAGATGTATTTATACCCGTTGTTATACACTACTCTCAGACTTAATCAGGAAAGCCTCACTTTCCCATGAACAGTGGTGAAGACAGAGACACATGAGGTACTGAGAATAAATTATATGCTTGCTCAGCTCTAGACAAGGCATCTATACCCATGCTTTCTAAGACTCGGGTAACATTGCAGAAGAGAACACAGAGTCTAAGAGCTAGAAGAAAAGGAGGACTGTGAAGTGACATCTCCTGATTGCAGTTATGAACTAACAATATCTGTGGTGCTTGCACTGGGTCTGCGCAAGAATAAGTCCATCAGGCATGGCTGGAGGAGGGACCCAGGGGCCCCTCCCCTCATTGATGGGCTATTTGCCATCTATTGACATTGATAGATGCAGGGATGCAGGGAGGGGGGATAATTGCCTTCAGCTGTGTAGCCACAGATGATCCCACCAGACCCCAATGGATAGCTCCTATCCAATGGTCACACAGTTGGCCTTGGTTAAACTAAATTGGTAACACAACAAAACCAAAAGTCATGAACCCAGGAAAGGGACAAGAATGTACTGGGGGGTGTTGCTGATAATGATGAGAGGAGAGATATCAGGGCAATCAATACATTGTATATATGTATGAAACTGTCAAATAACAAAATTAATAAATTTTAAATATTATAAACAGATGAGTAATTGATGACAATATTTGTGAGGCAAAAACTGACTGATAGGAGGGAGGTATTAGAAGGTGGTGATGTTTTTTGTTTATTTTAAATATGGTTAAAGTCTTTAAACTAATAAATTTATTATTCGCCTTATGACAATCCACTTTAATTTTCAGTGATAGAAAAACTATACACAATAGAATATTTTTAGAATCCTTTTCAGGATATGAGAACTTTAATAATTTTTCCTTCTTTATGGAAACATTAGTTACCACCTTAAGTCTAGATTAAGTTCCTTCTACATTTATTTGTAACACATCACATTGAATTTAGCTGACAGGTTAAAGTGCAAGTAAATGGGAAATTCAGTCACATTCAGAGCAATAGTAATTACATCTTAGCCCTCTTTGAAATCTCCAATTCTTGTGATGATTGTGTTGTAGTTATACAGTGAAGGGTGTTAGGGTCTATGGGACACCATACCTCTCTCCAGGGAAACATGAACTTCCACAAGACTGAGTTCCAGCTCTTGTTAGTGAACCAGATAATTCTTTCTCTCCCCTATTTTAACTATTCACATTGCCCTTTACAATGATTTGTCCTATGGACATCAAGCCCTATTATCTAATTGGACATGACAGTCTTACTACCACGAATTCACCAGTTCCCAGATTGCACAAATCAGTAGAATGGAAGTCAGAGAGGTTACTGGAAGAGTAAATGATGATGTTTAATGACAATAAAAAGAATAAGGAGCATTAAGAATGAAGGAATTCATTGCCGATTCACTCAGACAAAACTCAGCATAGAAAGACGGTGATGGGCAGCAGGTCCCAGCCTTAGTCAAAGAACTGTTGGCAGGTGATTACTGCTGGTTGAGGGAGAATTGTTCTTTTTTTAAATTTTATTTATTATTTTTTATTTTATGTGCATATGTGTATTGCCTGCATGTAGGTAAGTGTACCCATGTCATGCAATGCCTGTGGAGGACTGAAGAGGCTCTCAGATCCCCTGAAACTGGAGTTATGGGCAATTGTTCACTGCCATGTAGGTGCTGGGATTGGAACCCAGGTCTTCTGCAAGAACAACTAGTGTTCTTAACCACTGAGCCGTCTCTCCAGCCCCAGGAGAATAGGGAGTGACTCTAGATAGGCTGACTAGATCCCAGTAGATGAACTTGCACTGAGGAACATCTGGATACAAATGCTTGACCAGATAGGACTTAACATATATGACAGAACACGTGAAGTTCAGGGGTGGGGGGAGTTGGAGGGGACACAGATGGAGAATGGGGTCTAAATTTGATTAAGATCTATTATATGAAATGCACAAAAACTCGGTAAAATATTTTTAAAATTTAAGAAGAAGTGAAATGAGCAGCTAGGAGTTTGGATTTGGCAGATGAGGGTCACACTAACAAGGAACAGTTTCAGATCAAAGTGGAAAATTCCAGATTATATCAATTTATTAAGTCACTTTGCAGTGAGTCATTGAGGACTTGTGAGTCATTCATCAAAAAAATAGATCTTTTGAAAGGAGAGGACGAGACAAGCTAGGGCTCTGGAGCCAAGCATCTTACTGTTGGTATTTTTAGCTTAACAGTGCTTGAGTATAACTGTGTATGCACTAAGTAAAGGACAAACCCAAGACGACGAAAAGATCATGAAGAATAGAAACATACAGTGACCATGGAAGCTCAGAATTAAGGTTTTAGGAGGCTAAACAATAAAGCACTCTCTATTGTTAACTAAATGAATGAAGTGAGGATCACTCATGTCAGGGAGAACAGGTCTTTGGTACCCTCCAGTAAGAGATGCTGGTGTTACTACGCAGTATTCTTGATATAGTGGATTAGCTCCAGCTCTTCTCAAAGCTTCGTAAGAGTTGATATCTTGAAAAATACTGTGAGTTATGTCAACACTGAATTTAAAAACACATAAGAAAAGGCTTCAGAAAAGCTTAAGGAATTTCAATGAGCACAAGAGGTGTATAAATTGGTTCTGTAATGAGCATCTTATTTAAAAGATAATTTGAGTTATACAAATGATGGGTTTTATTATGACACTTTCAGATATGTTTCTCATTGTACTTGGCTCATATTCAACTTTTATAATCTCCTATCCACCCTCCTCCCTCATCCCTTCTTACCACAAATAGCACACCCATTTTTCTTCCTAGATTGTACATTGAGGGGAAACAGGAAATATTTATTCTCTTGAATAAAGGCATATATTTGATTTCTTATAAAATATTATTGGACAACAAAATCTAATTGCTGTCATTTTTACTTACTGTGGTGTGGTCTATAGTAAGAGCTCCTCATTTTTTGAAAATGTATGCTGTATTGCTGAGGAGTAAATTATGGGAGTGTAAACGCAGGCAGGAGGGGACAGAACTGCAAATGTGTCAAAATGTTAAAAACAGGCATATTCTGGTGAAGAGTATAAAGTACCACGATTGTTTTCATTCTTCCTTAGATTTGTAAGTTTTCAGAATGCAACACAGAGAGAGAAATATCTCTGTTGTCACTACTGAGAATAGTCTGTGGGGAGAAGTTATTGGCATACAGTTGACAGTTGTTGGTCACGGATTCTGTATTTACAAATTCACCTTCCTGATGAATTATTTTTTTACCTCCCAGATCAACTCACTGGCATTTTCACAGTCATTTCCTGTCATTTTCCAGACATGGAAACTTTGACTTGTCAAACATGCACACTCCTCACTGAGACAGGGAAGACAACCCTCAGCCTGGGCTCTCAGCTTCTACGGGAAACAAAAGTTCTTTCCTGTCTGTTGAGTCTCATACCTTTCAAACTCAGAAACTTTTACTAGAGTGTTCACCATTCAAAATATCCCTGTGCATAGTGCTGATTTGTCACTAATGTCTTAAGGCTGCCCTGTGTTGTAGGAGACATTGCATGTATTAGAAAAAATGTGTTTACACACCTGTTCCAGTGCTGCTGATTCTGAGCTGCATGCTAAGTAATCAGCAACATGTATTGACTAGGATGTGTTTAAACAGAGAAACAATAAAAAGTGGATTATGTGGTGGAAACACTGTGGCTAGTCTTTCAGGAGCCTAACACTCATTTTAGAATTGCTACCAACAGGCTTCCATATATGAGTGTGTGTGTGTGTGTGTGTGTGTGTGTGTGTGTGTGTGTGTGTTCATGGTGTTGACGATGGAGCTCAGAGTACAAAGCCTCTCGCATATGATGCACATGCCCTTCCACTGGGCTACATGATGGTTTCTCAATAGAGTATCAACTCATCAGAATTAATTTTTTTTTGCATGTAATCACATTCCTGGTCTGACCCACTTCAAAAACAAAGAAGAAGTGATCAGAGCTTGTTCCCCTGAACTGACAGAGAAATAGGTAGCAAACAAGGATATAGGATTCTGTAGCACACATGTGGAAGGAACTCTGCACAGAGTCAAGTATAAGGAACACACTGGCCAGGGGAATGCACACCACACAGGAGCCACTCTAGGTGCCACCTACCAAGGCAGGGGCACACTCAGGAACTTAGGCCCAAAATATTGGGAAAGAGAAAGGTTTTGTTTTTCAAGAGTCTAAATCTAAGCAAGGAAAACATGCCTGTGTCTCCTCAGGTAGGAGAGCCTGGAGCCACTGTGGACTAGCCAGGTTCCCTTCTGTATCTGTGATAATGCTGACCAGAATATAATAACAAGGTGAATAAATCTAACCCAGGTCCCCTGCAAGAAGTGCAGCCAGGCACATGCTTTTAAAATTAGAGATTGAGGCCCTAAGAGATCTGGCTTGGACACTGGGGTCCTCTCACAGATCAGTGGCCTGTTCTTCAGAGTGGCCTTTCTGTAGAATACAGCAGAAATTTGTCTCCAAGACGATGAGGAAGACATGGCCAGGTGATCTAGCAGAGTCCCTCAGCACATAGCCCTTGATTCATTAATTCATTCACCCAAAACCCCTTACCTGGCCTCTAGTTCTAGATACTCAAGCTGATGACCTATATTTACTGTCCTTCTGGTGACTGAAGTGTTTTGGAACTCAGAGCTGAAATCAACTCAATGATGCAGTTTTGTGAGAAGTAGTTTCAGTAAGTATGAGATGATTTTGTATTTATTGATACCTTTGGGCAGAAAGAGTATAGTATATTATACTTCAGACCTATATATTTAATTAAAATCTCATTCATTCTTAAGAACAGTGAAGAGGCATATGATTGCCGATTTACTCAAGAGAAGGTAGATGACTCACCTTTGGGTCTGGGCCAGGTAAACTTCGGGGTGAGCCATTTGTGTCAGCTGGCCACTGGAAGCATGGGTTGCTTCCCTCTAGATGCTCAGAAGCCCTCTGTATTTTGCAAGGGGAAGATTCGATGACCCCAGGGCATGTCTGAAGTTGCAGCTAGAACTTAGCTCTGCTTGTTCTGTTTGCATTCCTTACACACACAGGCCAGTGATTCATTTTAATTTATAAATCAAACACGGTGAAGACTCTTCTATAATAAATAGCAGAGTAACTGAGGTGAAAATGCTGCAGTCAAAGTTATCAGAATATGTGTTTTCTTCAAATACTGCATTGCCCTGAGCCCATCAGTGATCTATTTCCTTTCTATCTTTTTTTAAAAGGAAGCACCTTACAGGCTCTCTGTGATTATATAATGGTCAATATCACTACTCTTGCTCTGTGGGGCTAAAGATTTATTTTAAGAAAATGAGGGCTATTTGGACAGAAGCACTGTGATGATCTGAGAGGTCTTTTAAGTGCAGGTGGTCACTAATTGACTAACAGACAGATGGGTTAGACAGCATGCACAGCAGGACACAGGGAAGACCATACTGCATGATGGATGGCAGAGAATGGTGCAGGGCGTATCATGTTACGCTGCAGTTTAAAAGTTAGGAATGTGGTTATTTCTGGAAGTTATCATTTAGTATTTTCACGTCATAGTCAAACCCACAGGGGTAAGCAAAATCACAGAAGATGAAAACATGTTTAAATTTGAATTTCTGTATAGGAATTCCATGAACACAATGAATTCATTGAATATGTTCTTGCTGGCTTTCCATTCTTTGATTCAATTTGCTTCTATGTGTCTGGTGGTATGTACTCATTCGTTAAATGAACAAATCAGTATTATATGTCCCAGAGCAGAAAGAAATAGTAGAATGAGGCTCAACATCATAATCATAAGTCTATTTCATAAAAAGGTATTTATTTTTAGTGGATAATCACCGGGCTCATTTCTAGCCTACTGGCAGTGCTCCTCCCCACCTCCACCACCCAAATAGACATGGCCTCTATAACCCTTGGCCTTTAATAAGGAGATGAGCAGGGTTCATTCCACCACTTACCCTGATCCTGGGGTCATAATAAGAGGTCTACAATGGAAGGCTCTGGAAGGTACAGTTTCATCAGTAGAACCTTGCATGAGGGCATGTCCTTCTTTTCCCATGCCCTCTGTTTGATTTGTGTCACAAACACCCATCCTTTGGGAACTATGTGGAAGACATGGCCTGGTAAGGAGGCAGAACTCCTCTGCACTTAGCCCTTCATTCTTTAATTCATCCACCCAGAGCCCCTGACCTGGCAACTAGCTCTAGATACCCAAGCTCGTGAGCTGTTGTTCCTTCTCTTCTGGTGACGGTTTGTTTGAGCTCACAGCTGAAAGCAGCTCTGTTCTACAGTTTCATGAGAAACAATAGGAAAGAGCACCAGAATACATCAGTTTTATTTGCACATTTGCCTAATTTTGATAATTACTATAATGTGCTCATTTCTTAGGGCAAAATCTTAATACAAAGAGAACATACTCACCTCATGAATTTATTTTCTGTTGTTATTGATTGGGTTTTCTAAGACAGGGGTCTCAGTTCATAGCCCAGGTTGGCTTTGGATAAGCAATCTCCCTTTCCCACCTACAGAGCTCTTGAATAACAGGTGTGTATTCCCATTCAGGACTACTCATAAACTTCCTGGCAACAATTTCACATTAAAAATTGTGCTGAATGGTGGCACAGATGTTCTGGGAGTATCCCAGCCACTTTCTGATTGGATTTAAGGCCAACTACAAAGGAGGAAAGGCTTGCCTGATACTGTAAATCTGATGAAGAATTCATGACTAAGGAGCTAACAGGCCCAGGAACTGAAGACTATCATTTTCCTAAATAGACACAGTATCAAACTTCTCTAAATTCTTATTTCTTTATTCATATATGTGCAGTTCTCAGACCTCATCAGAAAAGTTTCTCTGTATTATGGATGGTGCTTAACTGAGTGTCGCGAGCCGGGACAACTCACAACTGCTGGAGATTCAGAGAATAAGTATCTAAGGAGCACCCAACAATAAATGGGATATGGATATCTTTCCCCAAAGATTCAAGGATTATATTAGCACCAGGGTCGGGGGCAGAAAGATTATAGAGCCAGAGATCCAGGAGAAGCAGAGAAAAACACTGTTTTCTGGGGATGACAGGTTCAGCATTCTCATGAACTCACAGCAGCTGAAGTCACAAGACCTACAGAAGATTCAGACTAGAATGTAGGTCTTCAACATTCTAACATGGAGGAGTGAGGGGCTCATGAGTTGACAGTTGATAGCTTCTGGGGAAAGGAGAGTCAGTTTCCTTTAAGGGAGTGTCACTGCTAGGTCAGCCATGCTCCAGTAGAAGGCCTCATACCCATGAGCATAAGGCAGTATAAACTGGACCCAGTAGTTTACAACGAAATGAAGACATGAAGTTAGGGTGGTATGGGGAGGTACAGGCTGCATCTTGGAGAAGACAGGAGGAAGAGTGGGGATGATTATGCTAAAAATATATGGTATGAAGTTATCAGGAAATTAATAAAATACATTAAAATTTATCCTGAAATCCTGCGTCATGACTAGTGACTCCTAAAGGATTTTAGAGGGAGTATGAAGCTCACAGGCAGTGATTTTATAATAAACTTTAAAAGCTCTTTTAGTTTGGAGTTTCAGGAGGTATAGTTATAAAGAGGTCAGGATTAAGAATTGATCATTTCAAATTTTAAAAGTTAATTATGGTAATATGTTGGTGAAAGAAAAAAAATTATTCATTCTAGTAAAACAATGTGTATTTCTGTATATGAAGATGGTGGGAACCTAGTTTCATGACGCAAATCAAAGTAAAGAGCAAGGAAAGCAAAGTGGTGGACAGTGATGCTCGGCACATAAACAGAAATACGCGTGGAAACAGAGCTGATCACTTCAGCCCTTGGGAAGCACAGCTTCATGTAAGAGTTTAAGACTTTAAAACCTTTTCTCGCACTTAGAGGAATTTGTTATGCTGGATCTACACACTACCAGCAACCATTTTTTTCTTCAGTCAGTTCCCAACACAATAGTGTCTTAGCGGCTCAGTGAGTTTTCTTTGACTTCTTTTTGTTTTGGAGACCATTTAAAATATCTCCATTTGAGGGAGCTGGAGAGCTGGAGAGATAGCTCAGTGGTTCAGAACACTCACTGTTCTAGAGGATCTGAGTTCAGTTCCCAGTACCCACATGGTGGCTAACAACTGCCTGTGGCTCCAGTTCCAGAGGATTCAGTTCCTTCTTCTGGTTTCTGTGGGCATAGCAAGCACATGGTACACATAGATACATACAGGCAAATGCATATACAAATAAAATTTAAAAATAAAGTTTTTTTTTTTTTCTAGTTCTTATTTCCTGGCCTGGTGTGGTGGTGCACACCTTTAGTCCCAGCACTTGGGAGGCAGGCAGAGGAAGGCAGATCCCTGAGTTCAAGGCCAGCCTGGTGTACACTGTGAGTTCCAAGTCACCCGGGGCTACTGGGATACCCTGTCTCAAAAAGAACACAAAATTCTTAAAACCACCTGCGTTTTGTTCATTAAATTTAATGTACTCTTTACTTTTAAAAATGCTTTATAGTTTCGTTTCCTTTATGCTTCATGTCTCTCTCCTTTTACTTGGTTTTAATACGTACATATTTGTGTGTGTTTTGAGAGAGAGAGAGAGGAGAGAGAGAGCGCCCCTTTTCTGTCTGCTGCATGTGTGTGTGTGTGTGTGTGTGTGTGTGTGTGTGTGTGTGTTGCTTTAAAAGAGAAGGTTACCTTAAACTTCACTTTTTGGCAATTGTTAGAAATTATTTGAATTGGTAATGATAGGACTCTTAGGGCTTCTGTAATGGGGATCTAATATCAAATAAAGAAAATTTGTTATTTATTTTCTAGCAAGTGTTTTTTTTTGTATTTTGTTAGGTTTTGAAACTATAAAGATGTCTTGTTTAGCCTTTTTGATTTATGGGTACCATCGTAGTTGGCTTTGTCTATGACTAAGGATGAATCTAGACTTCTAAGCTGCTACTCAGACATTTTCCCCACTACTGTGTAAGTGCTCCATCACATTTAATCTATTAGTGAAGGATTTCTGTAAGATAGAGGACCATAGGATGGATTTCAATGGCATATAACAAAGGCTCATTGTATTGTTTAAATATCTTTTTAACATCTGAGTTTAGAGTCTTGAAGTTCAGGAAATATATCTACAGAAATTCACCCTCTTCTCTGTTAGACTGGGAGTGTACCCCATGTTTTCCTCCACCCCTGCACACCTATGCTTAGAAAAGACATGCTGCTGAGATTTCTGTGCTCTTTTGTGTGAGAAATAAGCTTACTACAGGAACCAAGTTGGCACTGTTGATATCCTTCAGGCCAAAAGGAGATGACTCAGGACTCATAGGTGCTGCGTTGGGGTGATTCTGTGCTTGTTGTCACCCTCCTTCTGGCTGTCATGAGCTTCTTTTATGCCTGGGATCAAGCTATCATCTGAGACGTTGCTGAGACTCTGAAGTGACCTACTGAACTGGAAGAGTTTCATCAGCAAAGAGAAGCCATAGACACCACTGGATTCTGAGCTGCTCTCTTCAGATCTGTTGCAATTTTCTTTTCTAGAATTGTTACTCATCTTAATTTTGAAGAAAGGACTGAGGGGAATACCCACAATCAAACTGAAGTTTTAAGCATTGATGGAACATAACTCATTTTTCTTTGGAAAATGTCCTCTGTTAAACCTTCACTTTTGCTTCCCTTATATGTTGATATAAACCTCATATTTTTCTACTTGTTTCTCGGTGGCCTTTTTTTCTCATGTGTGTGTTGTTTTAATTTTAATTTGTTAAGATTTAGATTCTAGAATGGTTTCTTTTAGTAAGCCTTTCTGGGTATGTCCCTTTGGTCCAGACTCATTTAGTCCTTGTTCTGCTTACAAACATTTTTGTCTACAGTTGCAGGTCCTCTGTGCAGGGAGATGAGACACCAAGGAGTTTCTTTCCAGGAAGCAGCTTTCGTTGTGCTAACACCTGGTTCATGGGCTGCCTCCCCAGAAGACAGCCCAGTACAAAGAAAGGCCTAGCCTTTTGTACTCTCTGTTAGTTCCCTTTACAGTTCAGCTTCTTGTCTTCCATGTGGTAACACATATGACTGAGTGCTGCATGCAACAAGCGCACCTGAGAGGCAGGACGGTGTATGTGCACCCAGGCACAGACAAGGCTGTGTTCATTTTTCACTGTACTGGAAGTTCTTGCCACACTTCCTTTCCAGCACATGATGCTTACTAAGGGAGCTGACAACTGAATTATTTCCAATTCAAACAATTCCCCTGACAACTGCTCTCTAAATTCTCCTATATATCTCATTTGCATAGATGGTTAAAACTTCTGTTTAAATGAAGGCAAACAAGTCCTGTTCTACATAGGACTCTATCTAGCCTTGCCTTGCTAGACTGGCACGTAAAAGCAGAGTGGCATCCTCACCTGCCTTAGGAAGCGGCAGATCCTTGTACTTGCATTCCTGATTCTCCTCTTTGGACAAAATGTTCCCTTGGGGAGCTCTCAGCTCTTCACAAGTACATCCCTGACGTACTTGTGCAGCCCATCCCAAAAGATTTTAGCAGGATCCTTGGATTCTGGACTGCTCCTCCTGCCTGCTAAATATGTTTTCCTTTCAAGGGCATATAGCTCACATATGTGGTAGTGACTTTATTTACTTAGGGGTAAAATAACATATTGTGCTTAACTTTGTTTTTTACTTCTGTAGTAAAACCCAGCATACTATTGTCTTTACAATTTTTCAACCACTTAATTGAGTTAGTCTTGGTATAACCATTATAGACATGTATTTGCCAATGTTTGTTACATTTTTATTCCTTTTCTCACTCATGTAATTATTTTTGTCTTCAAAAAGCATTGAAATGACTTTTTATTTGTTAATCTATTTTCAATCTTTTCAAATATTTCATTTATTGTGAATTAACTAATTTATTTATGTATTTATGTATTTAT
>NW_008348080.1:20910-28089 GCF_000622305.1 Nannospalax galili
GTATTTATTTATGTATCTATTTATTTATTTTAAAACAGTGTCTCCCTGTAGCCCCTAGCCCCAGCTGCTCTAGAACTCACTATGTGGAACAGGCTGGCCTTGAACTCACAGAGATCTGCCTGCCTCTGCCTCCTGAGTGCTGGGATTAAAGGTGTGAGCCACCACGCCCGGCCTCATTTATTATTTATATTTTATGTGTTTGAGTGTATTGCCCTCATGTGTGTAAGTGCATGTCCTGCTCGAGGTCAGAAGAGGGCACCAGATCCCTTGGAACTGGAGTTACAGACACTTGCTAGCTGCCATGTGGGTGCTGGGAATTGAAGCTGGGTCCTCTGCCAGAGCAGCTGATGCTCTTAACTGCTGAGCCATCTCTCCAAGCCCCTATTTTCAATGTTAAAAGTATTTAATGACGTTGAAAATTTATCTTTCAGTAGTCTATTTAGTATTTATTTTTGAGAGGGAGTTTCCCTACGATTCCCTTGGGTTCTCTGCCTCAGCCTGTGGAGTGCAGCTGGGAGTAGAGGAATGTGTCACTCCAGAGTTTTTAAAGGACTTTTTAAATTGTCCTCCCTTGGCTATCTTCTGATCTGCTCTGGGACCACCCTCCTTGCTGCCAGTACCTTTGAAGGCTCTGTGACTTCTACAGAAGCATGAGGCCAGGCCCGGCCCCAGTCCCAATCTGTGGCTCCATTTCCCATTGAAGGGAAGGTCCATGACTATATCCAGAACTGTCCTCTGAATTTGCCCTGTGGTTGGCTGGGAAGCACCCAATTGTTAAGGAGATAGTTGAGGAGAAGCCTAAGTATTGGTGGAATGTTAGCCCATCAGTTACTAACAACAGTGCAAGTTGGATTTAGAGTAATTACTTTGCAGCCTATCTGTGAGCTCACTACTTATTATGAAATGAGAGTGGTGTGTAAGATGGGAAGGGAGAAGGAATGTGAGATGGAGTGAGGAAAATAGAACAGAGGGGGGCAGCATGATCAGTTGGTCCTTTAGGAATAAATGTGGAGAAATGTTTCAAAATACTGGCATTAAAAGTTCTTTATATTATTTAAATCAAAGCATTACTTGAGAAAATAGGTATCTAAGAAGCAGATACATGTGTGAGATTCCAACTTAACCCTGCCTGACCTCCATTCATACCAACAATTCATATCTCTATATAGGACCTGTAAGTTTATGCTAATGCCTGTCCCACACTTGTATCTTTCTAATTGAGATTCTAAGATTCTTTGTGTTACTCAACTTTCTGTTACTATAATAAAATATCTATACTAGCTGGGTGTGGTGGCATACTCCTTTAATCCCAGCACTTAAGTGACAGAGGCAAGTAGATTTCTATGAGTTCAAGGTTAGCCAGAGTTACATGGTGATTCTGTGTCTGAAAATCAAAAACAGCAACAAAGACAACAAAACAAAAAGTGCTTGTAATAATCAATCTATCAACGTGTATGGAGTTGTTAGTAGGATTCATGGTTTCAGTTGATGGTTGCTAGCCTTTCCTTTGGACCTGTGGCAGCACAGAACACCATGGTGGGCGTGCGTGGTGAAAGAGACTATCTTATGGCAGGTTGGAAATGGATGGCAGGAAAGGATGCGAGAGAAGTATAATAGCCAGATTAAGCTCTTTATTACATGATGAGTATAGTTTAGCATTTTCTCTGAGCATCTCTTTCAGGACCAGAATTGTAGCACTTTTCTTACATTCCAGGATCCATAATTGTTCATTCACTGTTAATTCATTCTAAGTATAGTACCGTACTCTGGAAAGTTTCTCATTTCTTTATTGGAAGCAGAGGTGATTCTTTATTAGAAGGGTGTATATTTGAGGTATAAAATTCTTCTAATGCCAGATTCACAGTGGGAACTCACTGTGATTTCGTAAAGTGATTGTAGTGAAGCGTATAGAGCAAAGAGAACAGAACCAGAACCCTGATGCAGAAAATCGGAGAACTCCCACTTTCCATTAGAGCTTGCTTATGTTCTGTACTTGGGGAAAATTTTATATGCTTGAGTTATTGAAGTGCAGGAGGGTTTTCACATAAGATTTATTTTAGCTTAGCTTCTCTGTTGCTATAATAGACATCATGACCAAAAGCAACTTGGATAGAAAAGAGTCTTCTTGGTATACAGGCTGCAGTCCATCATCAATGAAAGCCAAAGCAGGATCTCAAGGCAGGAACTTGGAGGCAGGAACAGAAGCAGAGATCATGGAGGAGCACTATTTACTATTTTTCTTCCCTAGCTTGTTCAACTACCTTTCTTATACAGCCTAGGCTCAACTGCCTAGGGATGGCACTTCCCACAGTGGGATGGGCTTTCCTACATCAATTAGAATTAAAAAGTGCTCCAAAAATATGGCCATTGGCCAATATGATGGAGGGAATTCCTCAGTTGAAGTTCCCCTTCCCAATTGTCTCTAGTTTGTGCCTGGTTGACAAAACTAACAAGCACAAGGATCTTTAGAAAAGGAACAAAATCGTACAGTTAATTGGTGGTCATATACTTTGCTTCTTAGATAAATGAAAAAAAGCTTTTCATCATTTGAAATAAATTTATTGTACATGTTATTGTATAAGGTACTGTGTTACATAAAGACACTTGTATACACTATGCAGTAAAAATATTCTTCTCCTTCTCACCCCTCCCACTCCAGTTAGCCCCCGTTACCTGCTTTGACAGCTTCTCCTTTCATGCCATACGCACATATGTGATTTCATGTGTCTATACAAAACATAGCAACCACAAATGAGAAAAACACATGCTTGCCTTTCTGAGACTGGCTTGGTTTGTTTAACATTGTTTCCTCCAGTTAGATCCATTTCCTGAAAATGATACAACTTCACCCTCTTTGTGGCTAAAAGATTTTCATTTTATATATAGGACATTTTCCTTACACATTCATCTGTTTTTGGACACCTGAGCTGGTTCTTATAAAGAGAGTTGCAGTAACATTGATGTGCAAGCATCTTTATGAAATGTAGGTGTGCAGTCCTTTAGGTATATGCCTAGGTGTGGTATAGGGTCATATGTGCATGTATTTTCAGTTTTTTGAGGAACTTCCCTACTGACTTCCACAGTAGATGACTAGTTTACACATCCATCCAGGAGCCTTAGGGATCCCTTTGTCCTTGTCTTTGCCAGCACTGTCATTTGTTTTCCTAATAACCACCATTATGACTAGGGTGAAGTGAAATCTCAATGTAGTTTCTTAAATTAATTCTGTGAGAAATTCTTCCAGTGTATTATTTTAATTTTAATCATGTTTTCCTTCCACCAGCTCCTCTCAGATCTATGCCCACCTCCCCACCCATCCATCTTCATGTTGTTACTTTTTTTCCCTCCATGGAGTCTACTTTCTGTTGAGCAAGGCCTCTTGAGTATGGAACCTGCCAGGGAGTGTGATCCACTTACAAGGGGCCACACCCTTAAAGAAAACTGACTGAAGTTTTCTCCCCCAGCAGCTATCATATGCCAGTAGCTCCTCAGTTAGGAGTGGAACTTTATACCAACCTTTCCCTTCCTCTGTGTTGGGATTTTGTCTGGCTTGAACTTAAGCAGGTCATGGGCATGTAGTTTGCTAATGGAGTTCAACATTTTCTTCATATGCTTATTGGTCACTGGTATTTCACCAGGTTGGAACAATATGTAGAGATGGAAATTTTTTTATTTTTGTCATTTACTTTTCACACAGAGAGACTTTCTCCAGTGAGGCTCATGTGTTTGTTGTAGGCTTGTGATATTAGCAGAAATTTCCCCAACTAATGTATGTCAGGTAACATACATTAGCAACATAGCGAAAACACATTGTATGTTATAATGCACAGAAGAACGAAGAGATAATTGAATTTAAAGGAATGGAACCACTTCTGTTTTTTAGTATGAAACCCATCAGAGAAGTTCCCACACATCACAGTCTTGCAGCAGACAGCCCAAATTTTCAGAACATTTTCTGCTTTCTTGAACAAATACTTTCAATTTGAGAATTTAATATTCTTAAATACCATGTATATTGAAGTATTTATAATCTGCATCATTCCTAATTATTCATCAACACTTTCATATTATATATGAAAATTCTTATAAGAAGAAAAACTAAGTAAAAATGTTTGCATTCGTTAAAAATCATAGTTTTAGTTGAGAAGATACACAAGGAAAAAAACGTCCTCTCAAACAACCTTAAAGTCATTTTGAACACAACAGGACATAATCCTGCAGATTTAAATATTAACAATATGCTATCAATCTAATTTTCTAAATATTTGTTGATAGTTATTTTTTAAAGAAAATTTGAAATCTAATACTGTAAAATTAAAATTTCATAATAATGTAAAATGGATTGCTAAAGATAGACAAGAGTTAGGTTCTGGTATATTATGTCTAATCCATCATCTTCAGTAGAGTCTGTTTAAATGTAACTTAGGAAGATGAATGTGGAAGGAACTCCTGGTGTCAATTACCCTTCATGTAGTTTCTGGTCATGCTTCACTCTACATTACCTCCATTTCTATCCCCTGTATTACATTATCTTTTTTAGAACCACAGCACCAATGTTTATGCTACACAGGTGTTTACCCTGCCTGTCATAAAAAACTGGGTCTGCATGTGATTCACTACATAATTCATATTTTTAAATTCATGTATGTTGTTAGACTCTTAGAAAATATATTAAAATATAAAGGAATATCAAACAATAAGTCTATGTCACTCACTTTTTACTACTTATCTGTTTAGTAAATTCTTATCTGCTAATCATACCTCTCAATGAAGAATTTTAGCTTTAGTTTGTTATAAATTGCACTGGAAAATTGCAAGATGCAACATGAGTTCCTGAACCACAATTCAACAAGAAGACCCTGACAGTAATACATAAAATGAATGCAGCCATAAAACACTGTTAGAAAAGGTTAGAGTATATTGGTGAAAATATTTGACTTCTTGTGTTTGTTTTCATTGAAACTTATGGAACAGGCAGGGATTTGTGGAATTAGAATAAGCTGAGACCTAGGGAGAAGGATTATCACAGAATGTCAAGGGACAGGACAGATCTGCTGGGACCTCCCTGCCTTGATCCTCTTGGGTGTAGATTGTACACACTGAGGAGAAGAAAGTCAAACTGTTGATTGTGGAGATTCTCTCAATGGGAAGAAGTAATATATGTCAAATTTTAATAAGATTAATCTGATGTGGGAAAATAATTAAGGCATGAGTAGCAAGTGGTAAAGCATTATAAAAATCCCAACAAGAAGAAATTATACTCTTACTTAGAGAAATGACAGAAATGATACATGAAGGCTGAGTGCATGAAAACAATTCACAAGACTTGCCAGGAATTTCAGAATATTTCACACAAGGAGGAAAATGAATTATGTGGCTAGCCATAAAGTTTTTTTTTCATGTCTTGGGTTTAAATTTAACCAGTAAATGGGCTCAATCGGATGCTTGTATATGTGTGTTTAAAAATAATAATTTTTTTAAACTTTTACAATTTTACTAGAATTTTAAAGCAAAAGAAATCCTCAGGGCAGAAGCCCTGCTAATCTTGGCAGTTGCCTTGAGGTGAATGATAGGAAGAGGAAAGAAAGAAAGAAAGAAAGAAAGAAAGAAAGAAAGAAAGAAGTTTTAGGCTCACCTCACCCTAGGGCCTGGCATCCTGGTTTCCTACAATAAACAAGATGAAGGAAAGAAGAAAGAAAGAAACAAAGAAAGAAAGAAGAAAGAAAGAAAGAAAGAAAGAAAGAAAGAAAGAAAGAAAGAAAGAAAGAAAGAAAAAGCAAGCAAGCAAGCCATAGAGCCTGCCTGGGAGGTAAGACTGTGACTGGCAGCCACATGGCTGGGAGAAGGAAGCTTTAGAGAAAAAGTAAAGAAACAAGATGCTAGGGGCAGCTCAAAGCCTTAAAGAAAGCATATTAGGTAAGAAAGGAGAGCCATAAAGAAAGGGAAAAATAACCCTCCCTGAAGAACTCAGGGAAGTGAACAAACTCACAGACTACATGGCTGTAGTTGGTTCACCAGTTCTGCGCTAGTAGGCGGGGTTCCAGGCAAGGATTCTGCCCATTTATTTAGCATAACGCACCTTCCCAGGGGTGGCCTATGACCAGATGATCGACCAGTCAGTTAAACGTACACGAAATAGAGGCGCTCAGGGAATTATCTTTCCCACTGACTCTGGGATATAAGTCAAATCTTTGACTTATTTTGAAAAAAAAAAAATTAAAGAAAACATCCTGAAATTGAGAAGGGAACGAGGTGGAAGAGAGAAGTGGAAGGGAAAAAATGGGGTGGAAATGATATAAAGTGCTGACATACGAAATTGTCAGTAAATAAAAAAAATTCAAAAACCAAGATGAATAAGACAAAAAACTGGAGAAAAAAGCAAGCTTTCCATAATATATTATTTTTATCATGGTTGCATATTTATTTAACAGTTGACAGAATAGTAGTGAGTTCTACTACCCAAACCCATATCTGTATGTGCTGACCTGTTCCACTCATATGGCAAAATAGTTACAAGTAATGAACCAACCCATCATTGCTAAATAAAACTCATGCTTTGTTGGACATTTCAGTTTTTACTGAATGTTTTCTTTTATGTTCTACAGCCAGGATATCATGTTTCATAAGTCCCTGCCTCCTACGGCACTTTGATGCTAACCCTCTCTCCTGTTCTCCATGATTTGGTGATTTGGAGAGTTTTGAGGAACATATCAGAGGCTTCCTGAATCCCCTTGCAGTTGGTGTGTAGCTCATTGTTTTCATATGAAACTATAAGGATAATCATGCAGGGAAGAACAGACTGGCTAGTGTGTAACTCTCATAGTATATCCCACGTACACTCTGTAACTTTCCCCTGTTGCCATTGACCTTGACCACAAGGCTAAGTAGTATTTGCTACGGCCTTTACAGCCAGTCTGCAGTCCCTCTTTCCTTCTGTTCCTCTCCGTCTTGCTTCTTCCATTGTTAATTTTATACACTTTGGAAGAAAGTTTCTGTCACCTTGCACAGTCTTCATTTAGAGGTGGTCCAGTTTGTCAAGAGGGTAAATTCGGCTTAATATTTGTGCTTCAAATTGAAGACATGTTTTCAGTAATTTCTTTAGTGAGGATATTAATGACCAGCCCTAATTAAGCATATCTAGGCCATTAAAGTAAGCCATGATATTACCACATAGGACAA
>NW_008348080.1:29603-45726 GCF_000622305.1 Nannospalax galili
GTTCATAGAAGTTTTAGTTAACTAAAATTACATAAGATATTTCCTGTTTATAGGAAGGACAGTCTTGTTCTAGACCGAGTAATTACAAACACACGTGTCCTGTGTTATTGTCCCCCACACAACTCAGAGAGTGAGTTCTTTTTTTCAGACATATAGTATCCCATGTTCCCCTTACAAAATGTCAGTAGTGTTATTCCATATCCTTTACCGAGCAGTAAACACCTCTCTAGTCTTCAAAAGCTCATAGGAAAGCCCAGAATCATGACTGAGATCCACATAAATGTGCAAAAAAAAAATAGTGGACAGAGACAGACATTCAGGTTTGGGCCATAGGCAAGTGCCCCTTCAAGACGTGAGGTACTGGGCATTTGAGGACAGAAGATCAAAGTAGGGTTTACAATGTATTTTGTCTGAACTATATAAACTAAGAAGTGCACCATTTGCACCAAATAGCATAGTTGATTTGTCCGTGGGTTGTGATTTGCCTATGATAGTCCCTCCCCAGCTGATTCTAAGAACAGAGTGAGACAAGGGCTAGCTGGAGAAAACAGATCCCTAAGGTGAGTGTCACTGGGTTATCTTGTTGCTGGCCCCTTTCTGTCTTTCTTTCTGTCTCCTGTCTGTCATGAAGAGCCTCCTCTGCCACATGTCCCTAATCAAGCACATGGCTCCAAGCTGCACTGAACTGAGCCATCTGAAATCAAGAACCAAATAACTCTTTCCTCTTTTAAGTTATGTCTGTCAGGTATTTGGTCTCAATTATGCAAAGTAACTTTGCACCAGGCTATTGCAAATGTCAGTAAACATCTAGTTGATGCCTCCCATAGGGAGGAAACCTGGTTCTCATGCGCTGTAAGACTCAGTGTTAGTGAGGGCCTTCTAGATTCTGTGAGTATAATGGGAACGTTATTGTGGGTGACAAACAGGCCTGACACAGGCCTGTCACAGATTCACCATCTTGTGTTAAGGACGCAGTTTTTCAACAGCACAGACCTGACTGCCCTGAGCATCACCTTCATCAGCCTGTTTGGATTGACACCTTCTGATAGTGCTCACTTCTGATGTAGGCTTCCTATCAGCCTCAAGGACATGGGATTCAGTGGAATTTTATCCCCCACCACACTTTTCCCTGACCTCTTGCTGACACAAATCACATATAGAGGCACAAATAATGAATGCCAGGAAAGGACGATTTGTTTGATTGTAATATTTGTACTATAAAAGGCAAGAATTTTACTTGCTGGTATGTGATTCAGTGATATAATGCTTGATTTACATAACAGGTCCTAAGTTTAAGCTGAGAAGAGGGAGGGAGAGAGGGAGGAAGAGAGAGAGAGAGAGAGAGAGAGAGAGAGAGAGAGAGAGAGAGAGAGTTGGGACTTGGCAGCAGGGACATTGAGAAGTATAAAATTTCATTTGTCACTGAGACTGATTTGTCACTGAGACTGGCCCAGACAAACACAGCATGGGTCAAGGACTCTCCCATGGGGTCAAAGCCTCTTGTGTCCCTTTACTTCAGAAGTCTCTGCAGTTTCCATCTGTCCTTAGTGTCCCCTCAGCTGAGGCACACATCTTGGTGCTATGCTGTCAAGACTGGGGGAGATGAGGAAGTCATCTGACAGGGTCTGGGATTGGAGGGGAGGGAAAGTGCTGCAAAGGATTCAGGGGCTCCTGGGGAACGGGGATGTGAAAGGACAAACCAGAGAGGGAGCCATGTGCTTATGGAATGCAGAGTTTAAGGTCCAAGGGACAGTTGACTGGCAAGGGCTCAGCATGTACCTTTCGGCAGGGGTCAGGGGGAATCATTCTTTTCATTGATACAGGACTCCAAAACCTTCAGTGGGAGGGGTCAGGAGTCTGACATGTCTCAAGGATTCATCATGTGGATTATAAGAAAGGCAACTATGCTTCCTTCCCATAAAATGTTGGGAGGACAAGAGCCACACAGATGAAAGAGGACAGAACCTAATAAATTAGCAGTTATTTGATATAAAATGACAAGTCTAGTGCCAGAGTAAGAATCTGGCTCTGGCATTAGAGTACCAGGAAACTGTAAACAGAATTCCAGCTGCAGATGGTGTTTTATTAAGGACTGTGAGATTGCATTATTTCAGAACCCGCTGATTCAGAATAAGTGACCTATATAGCTCAGGAGTTTTAGAAACTTTATTCAAAACTAATATTTCATGTGAACATTTAACTGTGCTTTTCCATGACTATGCAAAACACTTCGAATCAGCCATTTACATACACACAACATTGTACTGCAGTGGGTCATTATCACCAAACAGAAAAGCTGAGTAGGAAGACAATTGTTTTATGAAGAATCTTTCCTTTTATATATCAGTGTGTAGTAAATCTGACATTTGTGTGCTTTTGTGTTTTGGTTTGAGCTATGGAACATATACAGACTCAAATCTGTCACCAAAGCTAGAGACGGTTCCATCACTGCCAGACCCTGCTGTTTTCCATACAATCCCTTGTCAAGTACACTGAATCCCTACATCTGTCCACCACCCCTTGTTCTCCATAGAAGGATATGGTATGTCTTAGGCTTTAGATGCTAGCTTCATTACTTCAGAGTAAGGTCTTAGAGACCTGGTTATGGTGTGGGACTTCTCAGGTGCTCTCTCCTTTTCTTGCTGTGTAATAGGCCACTGAATGTGACACCTTATGCAATAACTTAGTCATCATTCAAGAGTATCCTGTTTAATCTCCTCTTGTTTATACAACTTTCATTTTTTCTCTGGCTTTTGATATCTAACTGTACCCACTGTGGTCAGAAAGTATATAAAATGGTTTTTACACCTTCTTATATTTCTTGAGACTTGCTTTGTTTCCTAATCTATGACCTATTTTAGAGAATCTTCCATGAGTTTCAGAACATTTTTAATTGTGTATTGTGTAGTATTGGGTGGAATGAACATACATATAAACTTTATCAAAAAAAACCCAAAACCTTGTGAACAAAATATAGGCACATGTCAAAAAAATTCATCTTGGGTTTATCAAGTTGGCTTTATCCTAGAAATGTAGGTATGAATCAACATACACCTGTCAATAAGTGTACTAAATCAGATAAATGGACCTGAATATAAAAATCCCATATGATCATACCAGTAGATTCAGTAAATGACTTTGTCAAAATCCAACATCCCAAGCCAACATCATTCTAAATGTAGAAAAGCTCAAAACAGTCCCATCAAAAGCAGGAAGACAGAGAGCTCTCCACTGCCACCACTCCTATTCAATAGACTTCTCTAAGTCTTTTCTGGGGCAATAAGAAAAGAGAAGGAAATAAAAAATTACAAGTAGGAAAAAAAGAAGTCAAATATGATACATAAGAGACTCCAAAGACTCTAGCACAAAGCTCGTAGAACTGACAGTTAAGCATTTACAGCTCTTGCTGAGGACTGAGGTTCAGTCATCAGCACTCATGTGGCAGCTCCTAACAGTCTGTAACTCCAGTACCAGGGGATAGCTCTCTTCTGACTTCCCAGGGGCTCACATGTAGTACACATGCATACATGCAGGCACTCACATATACACACAAAACAAAACAAAATAAATCTTTAAAAAAACAGACACTAAGAACAGATTGTTTGGGGGAGTAAAGATACACGGATAGCACTGTGTGCAGCCAGGATGATAATTATTGTTGGTATAAGTGGAAAGAAATGGCAAATGTTCTGAAGTAAGCACATTGGGACTTAGTGTTAGGGTTGTAGGCAGGGGTAGAGGAAGCAAATACACATAGAAAGGGGAGTGGTGGAGGCCACAGAATGTATGTGGAGGGGGAGAGCTGTTGTTTAAGAGAAGGGTAGGGGTGAAGATTTGCAGTCACACACATGAACAGGGTAATCTTTCAGGTGGTTGAATCCAATAGTCAGTGTAAGCCAGATTAGCCTCTGGTCTTTGAGAGAGGAAAGTGGAGGACGAAGAGAGATGGGGAGAGAAAAAAGACAATGACAGAGGAATAAGAAAAAAATCTAAGATGTGAACAGCGGACCACTAGCCTGAATATTTGAGTCTTGCTCTTTTCTGTACTCTATATTGAATTTATCTGCCTAGTCTTCCTCCTTGGTGGGTCCCAGATCCAATTCTGTGTGAAGTTGTTTTGGGGTGTAGATGGTTGTGTTCCATCTGCCAGGGATTGCTGAGGCAAACTCTTCTGCCGTGGTTGCTGTGGTCTGGGCAGCTACACTGTGCAAAAACCATTGTTTAGAGTTTGTGCTTGATTTCCAAAATTCCCTGGGTTTCCTGACGGGCTACAGAGGGCAGTCCAGGACATGGCAGTCACTGAACACCTTGTGTAAAATCCCCATTGATGCAGGTTTTCTGTTTTCCTCAGAGAAGTCCTTAAGCCTGGTTTGTAGTTAACTGTTGGAATACACTAGTGTACGCAGCTTCAGCTGCTGCAACTGTGCTGTTTATAATGGAAGCAAGGAGCTCCAAGGACAGGACGCTCATAGGGGTGAAGCAGCAAGTGTATCAGAGGACTTGGAGAAGTAGTTGGTAGGATGATGAAATAATCCTGTGCCCTTTGTTTCCCTGACTTTATAATCAGCCACTAACTTTGACATAAAGTTGTCATCTTACAGTAGTTCAATTTATATGATTTCTGTCCATTAAATTTTTTTAAGATTTGCTTTATTGCCAAGAGTGTGATTTTTCTCAGTCAATTCAGAAGGATAAATATTTTTCTGTTTGGGCAGAGTGTTGCATAAATGATAATTAAGTTGAGTTATTTGATGGGGTATACATATCTTCCGTGTGATTGTTGATTTTCTGTTGACTACCATATCTACTTTTAAAGTTCTGTCAGTTTTTGTTCTAAGCCTTTGAAGCTTTGTTTTTTGACTCACATCTTATTATAACTGTAGGACCCAAAATGCATCCCCATGCCCCCACATCCCCACAGGCCCCAGACCTCCAGTTCTTTGGTGCTCTGGGGCCAGAACCCTGGTTGCCTTCTGTTGATGCCCACTCTATCTAAGTAGAGTAGAGGCTAGGCAATGGTACCTTGCTGATGGTGCTGTTCAGGACCTTCCTCTCACTCCCCTGGTACCAGGCACTTAGCAGCCAGAAAGGAGACATGGTTAACATTTACCAGAAGAGTTTCTGGCATTGAAAAACCATTTGCATGTGACTGCCTGAAGCCGTTTGCATGGAGTACCTGAGGCACTCCAAGGACCTCAACCTGGTGTTGGACAAGATCAGGAGGGCCATGCCAGGAGACCAGAATGGATCTCCATGGGGAACCAGGTTTTGATGTTCTGTGTCACTGCAAATGTATACTTTGGATTAGTCTTTACAATCGACAGCAGGATGACAGGGTCTTCCTTCTCCTGTAGGCTCAGCTCCAGGAGCTAGTCAACATGTCAGTCAGGAATGAGTGTACTCCCTGCTGCATGTTGGGAATGCCCATCACCACCTACAAGGTGCAAGACCCTGAAGCTGTGGAATGTCTCCTGGAAGTCATTTCCCTTTCCCCTCACTTCTTACCTGACTTCTCCCACCTCTGAGAGTCTTTTTGAAGACCCCAAAGAGAAAGTCAGGTGAAGCACCAAACAGAACCTCCATTACTGCTTCCTGGTCATGTGTGCACAGTCCAAAGGCATTTACTGCCTGCCAATGACGGATGCCATCGTAGCCGAGCCCAAATACTTGAACTCTGTGAAGAACTTTGCTCTCCAGCAGCCTTCTGAGGACTTGATGATCCCGGAGTTCTCCCCGTTGGGCTTCATTGAGAAGATGTTCAAGTCCCTGGACCTGACTCTGATTGTAGAATTCATTCTCATGTCCTTCTGGGACAAGCCCATTGACTGGCTCCTGGACCTCACCCTGTGGGTGAAGGTCTGCAAATCCAAGGATAGGAAACAGTGTGATCTGCATAAGGCCAACCTTCGGATCCACTTCAAGTCATCCCTCTTCCAGCATGTGGGCATTCATTCCTCACTGGTGGGCAAGATCCCGAAGTGGAAGGACAAGGAGTTAGGAAGGTGCGTCCTGTGCAAGAAGCGTGTGAAGCCACCGGCTGAGGTAAGCACAAGTCTCAACACATACCAGCATTTCACCTTGGAGAAGACCTACCTGAGAGAGGATTTCTTCTGGGCCTTCACATCCACTGCGGGGGACCTCATCCTATTTGCCTTCTTCCATCCCCTTCGCCTTGAGCGGTTCTTCCGCAGCCGGAACATTGAGCTCCCAGAAGATAAGTTCTTCAATACGTTTGTGGAGGTGCTGCCCTTCGGCAGCCCCAATCGAAGAAGGAGATCCTGCAGGGGGGCTGCTTGGCCACTCTCCTGTAGCCTACAAGCCCTGATGGCTCTCTCCAGATTGGATCCTTCTACAACGGTGTAGCAGAAAGGGAGGTACACCCTGTTTTTGGCCCACTAGAATCACTGTGGCTCTCCATCCAGACTGACTCCTCAGTGTGGGTCATTCTGAGTGAGAGCTTCCTGGAAAAGACCCACCAAGCAGAGGACTTCCAAGGATATTCTGTGGCTGTCTCTGAAGCCCATGGTTCTGAGTATTTTGCTCCTGCTGCCTCAGGAGGGCAAAGGCACATCCACTTCAATCGAGTGTTCTACCTGGCAGCCGGCTTGGGCTGGCTTGGGATTCATCCCTGGCCCCAAGAAGCTGCTGCTGCCCCTACCCACAAAGCTGCTGTAGGAGGCAGGCTGCCCCCACACTTTGCTTGAGGGCCTCTGTAATCCAAAAAGAACTGACCCCTTTGCTCTCCTGGCCTGTCAGTTTGATTCAGGCCTTTTTAGAAAAGCTTTTTCTTGGGCGGACACTGTTTGCTGCACACTGGAATGCAGATACTACTTGATGTGCTTTTTATTCTTGGATACACTAAAGAAACACTCTACAGAACAATTTCACAAACGGAAACCTTCTGAACACTGGATAACGGAGATGATCATATACCTTAAATGCCAGAAAAGAGTTCAGAGTACTATTTTCTTAAATGATTCAAAAATATCAAGTAAAGGACTCAAAGAAAAAAATAAATTTAATCCACGATATAGTAAAGAAACTTATAAATTCAAGACATAGATAATAAAATTCCTAATGTGGAAGAAAGAATCAGGACTTTGAAGGGGAAATTTTTAATAAATGTTATGATTAATTCAGCAAAGAAGTAGAGATACAGAAAATCACACAGAATATTTAGAAATGGAAGAATTGACATGTAGCACAACACAACATAACAGAAAGTATCATGAGTAAATGAGACAAGTAGAATGGAAGAAAATAATATGTACAGACACATATAAGGGAAAAGAATTAATGGACATCAACAAAAACCTCCAAGAAGTCTGTGATACATTCAAAGGTCCAAACCTAAAAACTCATAGCGTAGAAGGAGCTGGGTTAAAATTGAATGTCAGAGACAAATTTTCATTGGAAAAATAGTTGAGAATTTTCTGTCCCAGGGAGATAAACAAACATCCAATCACAGGAAGCATTTAGAATTGCAAATAGATATGATCAGAAAAGAGCCTCTCTTGGACATATCATAGTCAATATATAAATAACAACTTATAAAGATATAATATTAAAACCTCTAAGGGAAAACCACTAACTAATATATGGAGGCAGAAATATCAGAGTAAAATCAAATCTTTTGTTATAAACAATCAAAGCTAGATGAGAATGGAAAGCAAATATTTGTCTTCAAGACTGCTATAACCATTGAAATTATCTTTGAATTTTCATCATTTAAATTCATGGAAAATAATATTTCAAGACAAACACAAGTTAATGAAATTCATGACACCTAGGCCAGCACTGTAAAATTTTATTATAAGAAAATAATACACAGAGGAAGAAGAAAGACAGCTTAAAAGAAGTCAGAGTAGAATTGAGGAAGAAAGAAGAATGGAGGAGATGGGGAAGGAACCAGTTACATCTGACACAGCCAACCACACGTATCCAACCATATCTGGAGAAGAAAAGTGAATAATCAGCCAATCAACAGCAAAGAAGAAAAATCACAAACATTAGCAAGCCCTTCTTAATTATAAGCTGAAATAGTCTTAATTCAAAGCAACAGAACAAAGGACTGGATTTAAAAACATAAGCCACCTAGCTGCTGTCTCCAAAAAACATAACTATCCAGGAAAGACACCCACAAACTGAATCTAAGATTGGAAATCATGTTACCAAGCAAATGGAAGTTGTAAGGAAGTGGGTTCATCTATTGTATTATCCAATAAACTAGATTCCAAATAGAAATTATCAGAAGAGATAAAGAGGCTACTGCACACAGAGAGGAAACAGTTCATCAAAATGATATAACTGTTGTTAGGTAACAGAATCTTGGGATGTCAATTTCACACACACAGAAAAAACTACTAAAAAGCATAAGAAAACCATATTGGTCTTGACACAATAATGATTAGAGAGTTCACTATCCCTCTCGTAACAGAATCTTGGGATGTCAATTTCACACACACACAGAAAAAACTACTAAAAAGCAGAACAAAACCATATTGGTCTTGACACAATAATGATTAGAGAGTTCACTATCCCTCTCACAATTACACAAGTCCTCCAAATTAAAAATCAGCAAAGAATCCCCAAGGCTGCATCGTACAATGGACCAATTGGACTTTATTTTATTTATTATTTTTATTTTATGTGTATGAATGCATTGCCTGCATGTATGTGAGTGCACCCATGTCATGCAATGCCGTAGAGATCAGAAGAGGGCTTTGGATTCCCCTGGAACTGGAGTTAAGGACGGTTTGTAGCCACCATGTGGGTGCTGGGAATCAAACCTGGGTCCTCTGCAAGAGCAGTCAGTGCCCTTAACTGCTGAGCCATCACTCCAGTGCCATGGATAAATTTTTAAATTGGCATGACCTATTGAAATTAAAGCTAGAGACTAAAGCACATAAATAGAGCCATAATGAGCTAAGTTTCTACAGTACTGATTTCCATATGACTTTTCTAGCACATTCTGTCTTAACCCTCTCCAAATTCCTTGCTTTCTCCTGTCCCCCCGTCTCCCGACATATAATCTTTCTTGATCCGTTGTGACCCTTACCCCCATCGCGCCACTTGTATTCTGTATTCCCTCCCTTGATAGGTTCTCCAATGGCCCCACTAGTTTCCTGCTGTCTGTGGACTTTTCAATTGAAACACACATCTAAAGATTCAAAGCCTGTATCCACCTATGAGAAAAAACATGACATTTGTCTTTCTGAATCTGGGTTACCTCACCCAGGATGATTGCTTTGACCTACACCCATTTAGCTGATAATTTCATGCAACCACTATGGAAAGCAGTGTGGAGAACTCTTAAAAAAATAAAAATGAATGTACCATATAATATGGTTATGCCATTCCTTGGCATGTATACCCAAAGTGCCAAAGGACTCATCCTACTGTAGAGTTACCTGTACATCCATGTTTGTTGCTGCTCTTTCTACAATAGCTAAGAAATAGAAACAACTTGAATATCCCTCAACTGACAAATGGGTAATGAAAATGTGGTACATTTACATAATGAAGTTCTACTCAGGAGTAAGGAAAGATGAAATTATGAAATTTGCAGGTAAATAGATGGAACTAGAAACTGTTATTCTAAATGAAGTAACAGACTCAGAAAGGCAAGTAACACATTCTCCCTCATTGTGCTACCTCTGCACTTAGGCTCATGAAACATAGCAGAATGGGGAATAGAGAATACTAATGCATCCCTCAACTCTCACCAGCAAATCTTCCTCATACAACAGAGGGCAATGCACACAGAAGGCCACAACTGGTTGTATTTTAGAGAATAAGAGACTGCAGAGTATATGTCCCTGGATCAGACTCCTATATTAAACTTTACCCACCCAGGGCTCAGGGATTATGTGGAAGAGGGGGTGGAAAGATGATAAGATCCAGGGTTATTGCAAGGAAACAGGCCCCAACTCTAGCCAAGGAGTTGGCAAATGATTACTGTGGGGTGAGGGAGCATGTATCTTCTTTAATGGAGTGTCTCTAGATAGACTGACTAGACTCCAGGGGATGACCTTGCGCTGAGGGACACATGGATAAAAATGTTTGAGTGGATAGAACTTAATATATGTGACAGAATACCTGAAATCTGGTGGGGGTCTCTGAAACATCAGGAGGGGTCCAAATTTAACTAAAATGTATTATATGAAATACACAAAAACTCAATAAAATATTTTTAAAAATAAAGATTCAAAGCTAGTGTCCTCATATGAGAGAAAACATGTGATGTTTGTCTTTCTGGGTCTGGGTTACCTCACTCAGGATGATTGCATCCACCTATACCCATTTAGCTGATGATATCACAATTTCATTTTTTCTTACAGCCAAATAAAATTCAATTTTGTGGAAGTATCATATCTTCATTATACATTCACCAGTTGATGGGATTCTAGTCTATTTCTTTTTCTTGGTATTGTGAATAAAGCAGCAATGAACATGGATGAGCAGGCATCTCTGTACTAGGACATAGGATCATTTGCATTTATGCCAAAGAGTGGGGATAGCTGGATCATGAGATAGATCTATGTTGAGTTCTTTGAGGATCCTCTGTACTGATTTTCATAGTGGCTGGATTAGTTTTCACTATGACTGATAGTGAAGTAGTGCTCCCTTTTCCCCAAATCCATGCCAACATCTCTCATTATTTGCTATTTTTAATCTTAGTCATTCTGACTAGAATACAGTGAAATCTTATCTTCCCTACGATGGCTAAGAAAATAGTGAGCATTTAAAAATAATTTTTTGCCATTTGTATTTCTTCTTTTGGGAACATTTCAATGTTCTATTTTAAAATTGGGTTGTTTATTTTCTTGGTGTTGAGGGTGTTTTTTTTTGTTTGTTTTTTTTTTTTTGTTTTTCTTTTAGCATTTTAGACAATAACCTTTATCAGATGTGTTAAAGAATTTTTTTCCATTCTGTAGGTGGTCTCTTCACTCTGTTGATATTCTTTGTGTAGAACCTTTTAAATTTCATGAGATCCCATTTGCGAATTGATAGTCTTATTCCCTTGGCTGACAGGGTGTTATGCCAATTCCCCTCCCCCCTCCTTGGGAGACCTCCTAGAGTGCACCCTCTGAGCTCCCAGGGCTGACAAAACCGACAGAATACCTTCTATTTCGGTTTTGCATAGTTTATGATATCTGGGAGGGGGTGACTTACAAAGGCATGAATTCTCATAGGGTTCTCTTTTCCATATTTGAAGCACGTGTGCCATCAGCGTGTCCTGCCTGCAGTCTCCATCAGCTTTTCGTGCACTGTGCACTGTTTGCTGTTTGTCTGCTGTCTGAGGCTCCATTTTCAAAATGGTGAAGACTCTGTTTTCAGTATCTGTCCTTAGATCTGCCCCCCCACCATCTCATGTGATTGAAGCTGACTGGGTGGGAGGAGTGGCTGTCTCAGAGCACAGGCCTAACGAACATAGGGTCCTCTTGAGAAAAACCATTCCTGTATCTACAAATTGAAGCGTGTTCCTTAGAGTCCTTTTTATAAAATTCAGGGGGTGCCAGGCATTACGTTGAGGTCCTTGTTCCATTTAGAGTTGTGTTTAATTTGGTTTGGGTTTTCTTCAGAAAATATCATATCTTGGATTGTTTTCCTTATTACATCCAGCTGTGTTTTTGTGGTCTCCATTTTGGCATTTATTTATGTCCTCTTTGAGTTCCTTGAACATATTTACAACGACTATTTTCTGTCCATTGTCTTAAGGGTCATCTAAGTTGCTTTCCTCAGGAAATAATACTGAAGTGTACTAAGTTTGGGAGAAGACATATAATCTTATTATTTCTTTATTATCTGTGTGTCTGTGTTACACGGTGTTATTATCTGAGCACGGGGGGGGGGGACAAAACAAAAAACCGAAACTAAACCTCTCTGTAGATTTTGCAAGCTCTTCTTTCAGATCCTCAGATGTTTGTAAAACATGTGCACAGGTCTGTAGGTGGTCTCCAGGTGACAGGAGCTGAGGTGTTGGCAGTGTTACCTGTGGGAGGGGACTACAGCTCTGAGCTGTCCCCAAATCTGGAGGCTGGGGTCATATTGTGTGGAGGGTGGGATTATCTGTGGGAGGTATGCATAGGCTCAATTCTACACTTTTTAAATTCTTCCAAAAAATAGAAAGGGAAGGGATACTGCTGAACTCATTCTAAGAAGCAAACACAAAGGACCATAAATATCCAAAGAAATTTAAAGCAGAAAAAACACAGTTGCTGGTATTGTATTAACTGACCTCCAACTACACTAGAGATCCACAGTGATACATGTAGCATGACACTGGAAAACACACACACACACACGCACACACACACACACATGTAGACCAATGCTATGTAATAGAAAACTCCATTAGAAAAATAAAAGAACACCAAGAGTAGACAAATTGGATTACATGATATTAAAAGCTAAAAAAGAGTAACAGTAGAATGAATGGATAACCTACAGAATACAAGAACATCTTTGCCAGCAATTTCAGATATATCTAGAACATATAAATGATTGAAAAAATTAAATATCCTAAACTCCCATCAACTACTAAACAAGTCAATGATCTGAACAGATAATTCTCAAAAGAAAGAGCACAAAAAGCCAATCAAGATTTTAAAATGTGTTCAATATTTCTCACTGTCAAACAATTCAAGTCAAAACTACTTTGATAGTCCAACTCACCCCAGTCAGAATGGTAATCATCTAGAAAATATAAGACAGCAAATTCTGCTGATGATATGGGCCAAGAGCAACCCTTATTCATTGTTGTGAGGAGTGTAAATTGATGCAACCATGGTATGGAAACTTCTTGAATATACTAAAAAGAGAATTACCATGTGGCCCAACTATAGCACTCCTGGTAGTATACTCTAAAGGATACTCTATCTCATGACACAGATGCTTCATTCATCTTTTTGTCTGCACTTTTCAAAAGCAGAAGAAAATGGATTCAGCCTAGATGTCTACCAACAGATAAATGAGAAATAAAAAAGTATTATAGCCATAAAAATGAAATTTACAAAAAGCTGATGGCATTGGAAAATGTTATTTTAAGCAAGGTATCCCAGACTCAGACTGACAAGCACTTGTATGTACTCTCTTATAGGTAGACCCAAGCCCCTCATTGTCAATATGCATACACGGGGGGTGGGATAAATATGAAGAAAGGCCAAAAAACAAGAAAGAAATCCATATCACTGGGGGGAGGCCTTAAGGAAGGTGAGGAGGAAGGCAATGGGTCAAAGCGGAAAGGGGCCTACTGGCATTGAAAGGGTAGAGCAGGGAAAGAGGAGGCAGGGAGCTTAGGGAGCAGCAGCCGTGAGAATCAAACAAAAAGAAATATGTATGAAAACCCCATATGGAGACCTGTTACTTTGGAAACTATTTTAAAAAATAAAAACTATTTTTTAAAAAATATTTTTTTCATTATTTTTTACATTATTTATTTAATAACCATATAATTAGAAGGAGCATTTCATTACAACAGCATTGACATATTCAATAACAATTTCCAGAGCTAAGATCCATCTCTTTCAAAATTGGCTGTAAATTTTTAAGTTTACAGCTGAATTAATAGAGTTATACTATATTGTAATCAGTATAAACCCTATAAGACATAAAATTAAATGAAGTTTTAACCTTTTAAAAAAGTTCTCCATTTCCTTATTAAAATACACAGTTTCATATAGAAAAATTCATTTTTAATGCAATTAACACTAAGATGTTTACACATGCGTTTCTAATCTCTCTCTATATGATTATTGCTAGTCACAGTCGGTTACTCTCTGAGATGCTTGGCATCTGAGCATGGATATAAAGTCATCAGGTAGATTTCAATGGTAATGTTTTTCACATCTACTCATTATTAAGGAGCAAATTTTTATGCTTTGAAGAATTATTATTTTTTTATAATTTAATAACCACATGATAAGAAGAAGGATTTCATTACAGCTTTAACATACTCAGCAACAAACTCCAGAGCAAGGATACATCTCTTTCAACAGTGGCTGTAAATTTTAGGTTCACAGTTGAATTAATACAGTTATACAATATTGAACTCAGTATAAACCCTGTAAGACATAAAATTGAATAAGTTTTTACCCTTTAAAGAAGATCTCCATTTCATTTTAAAATATGCTGTTTCCTACATTTTTAATGCTACTAACACTTAGATGTTTGCACATGTGTCTTTAATCTCCATGTATCTGACGATTACTAGTCACAGTTCGTTACACTTGGATCCTTAGTACCTGAGTATGTATATAAAGTCATCAGGTAGATTTCACTTGTAATGTTTATCACCTCTACTATTTAACATGAAGTAAATTTTTATGCTTCCTCCTCAAATATAAGTCTGTGTTTTAATTTGTTGATTTTTCTGTGTGTATATCATACAGACCATCCCACACAATCTTATTCGTCTATATAGAAGAGATCAAATTATCCGTTTTTGCAGATGATATGATATTATATTTAAGAGATGCCAAAAATACTACCATCAAACTCCTAGAAATTACTAACACATTCAGTAAAGTGTCAGGTAACAAAATTAATCTACAAAAGTCTGTAGCCTTTCTATATATGAATAACAAGCAATCAGAGAAAGAGTACATGGGAACACTCTCCTTCACAATAGCTGCAAAAATAAATAAATAAATAAATAAGTAAATAAATATCACGGAATAAACCTGAGCAAAGACATTAAAGACCTCTACAAAGAAAATTTAAATTCCTTAAAGAAAGAGATTGAGGAAGACATCAGAAGCTGGAAGGACGACCCATGCTCATGGACTGGTATAATTAATATTGTGAAAAAGATCATCCTACTAAAAGCCAATTATAGATTCAATGCAATGCCAATCAAAATCCCCATGACATTTTTTACAGAATTAGGAAAAGCCATCCTAAGATTCATATGGAAGCACAAAAGACCTCGGATAGTCAAAGCAACCCTGAGCACTAAAAGCAATGCTGGGGGGATTACAATACTAGTTATTAAACTGTATTACAGAGCTATAGTCATAAAAACAACATGGTACTGGCACAAAAATAGATGATTGGATCATTGGAATAAAATTGAAGACCGAAATATGGGTACATTCAATTTCAGCCACCTGATAGTTGAGAACGGAGCCAAGAACATTCACTGGAAGAAAGTATGTTCAGCAAATGGTGCTGGCAAAACTGGATCTCCACTTGTAGAAGAATGAAACTAAACCCGTATCTTTCACCTTGTACAAATGTCAATTCCAAATGAATCAAAGACCTCAATGTGAAGCCTGAAACTCTGAAACTGTTAGAAGAAAACATTGGCAATAACCTACAAGATATAGGTATAGGAAAGGATTTTATAAACAAGACATCAACTGCCCAGGAGACAAGGTCAAGAATCAACAAATGGGATCTCATTAAACTAAAATGCTTCCAAGTAAGTGAAGAGAAAACCCACAGAATGGGAAAAAAATCTTCAGTAGCAACACATCTGACAGAGGTTTAACATCCAGAATATATAACAGTTCTTCACCAGCGACACATCTGACAGAGATGTGGAGAATCAAGAAAGGAAGTAACCCAATTAAAAGATAGGCTAAGGACCTGAACAGAGAGTTCTCAGAAGAAGAAATAAAGATGGCTAAGAAACATCTTAAAAGGTGTTTGACATCACTAGTAATTAGGGAAATGTAAACTAAAACCACTTTAAGATTTCATCTTACCCCACTCAGACTGGCTAAGATCAAGAGTACAAACAAAACCAAATATTGGAGAGGATGCGGGGAAAGGGGAACACTCATCCACTGCTGCTGGGATTACAAGCTTGTTCAACTCCTATGGAAAGCAGTGTGGAGAACTCGTAAAAAACTACAAATGAACCTACCATTTGACCCAGTTATACCACTCCTTGGCATTTGCCCAAAGAACTCATCCTATTGCAGAGACACTTGTACATCCATGTTTGTTGCTGCTCTTTTCACAATAGCTAAGAGATGGAAGCAACCTAAGTGTCCCTCAATTGACTAGTGGATAATGAAAATGTTGTTCATTTATATAATGTAATTTTACTCAGCAGTAAAGAAAGATGAAATCATGAAATCTGCAGGTAAATGGATGGAACTAGAAACTGTTATAC
>NW_008348080.1:46546-56752 GCF_000622305.1 Nannospalax galili
TAGAAGGGTTAGAAAATGTGAGAGATAAACAATGCCTAGCTAGTTTTAGAAAACCAGAGGGAACCATATTAGGCCAACAACCTACTGACAAATTATACATACAATCAGATCAAAGAATGTAATATATGCCTAGGTAAGGTTTGTCTGAGAGCATTTTGGTCTTTGCCCAAGCTCTAGCTACATGGCGTATGGTAATTAAAAGTACCAGTCTGGTGGAACTAACCTTGGATATTTAACAGCCATAGTTTGAGGCCTATATTAATTTGGTCAGGGGGACATAAAGGACAGTTTTTGCTCCTTGCCCCCCTAGATTGACTAAGTTCCAGGGGACTATGAGCATCTCTCAAAATGTCCTGTAACTGTGGTGAGTTACCTGCCTTCTGAGCAAGGAGGCCATGGAGACCAGATGGACCCACACCAGTGTCTAGTCTACAAAGAGGAGCCTCAACACAGATAAAACATTTCCTCCATGCTTCCAAGAGAAGCCAGCCATGATCGAGAAGGACCTTTGACTTATCTTCACATAGATGGAACTGGTAAAAGAAAGGAGCCAGGGGCTCCTCCAAGCCCATGTTACCCTTGAGACACAGATCCTCAAATGACCTTAAGAGTAAAAATACATTGCTTTATCTGGGCCAACTGTACAGTCTTAAACACCCAAAAGGAAAGTATAACCAAAGATTAATGGGGTCAATTAATTTTTAAGAGCCCATATTTATAGCCAAAAGCTACATAACAAGAAACAATGCCAGACAGGAGATACCTTGCTTTGAATTACTGGCCAAAGTGGCACAGGAGACGCCCAGACAGTAACCCAGCATAGAACTGGGAAAATTAACAGCAGATCCCAATCTTATCTAAAGGAATATTTGACAACTGATTGCTGCTAGATGAGGAAGAGCTGATCTTTCTAAAACAAGGATCTCTAGATAGACTGACTAGATTCAGCAGACAAACAAGCACTGGAGAATGGCTAGGGGTGTTGACAACACAGTGGACAGTAACAGGGATGACAGAGTATATGGGCTCTAGTATGTAGGAGTGGGGAGGCTATGGGAGGGTGCCATTTGGGAAGTGGTTATATAGATCAATACAAACTATTTAAAAACTATTTTAAATAATTCTCTGAGAATTTCATATAAGGTACTTTGTCATATTCACAGCCCCTCCCCCATTTCGACCCCTGTCCTACTACCCTGCCTCTCAGACTTCATATCTCCTGTTTTATTTTTCCCTTTTAAAAGCATATCAGGTTGAACTGTGATCTCCAAATGTTCTTGGGTGTGAGTCAATCCCTTGGTGTCTGATCAACATACTAGATGTCACACCCTTAAAGAAAACTGAGTCTCTCTCTCTCTCTCCCTGTAACTATTAATTGCCAATTTAATCTCAGCTGGGGCTGGAGCTTCCTGGAAACCTCCCCTTCCATGCTTGGCTTTTGTCTGCCTTGGGCTTCTGCAGGTCTTGAGCATTCGGTGACCAGTACTGTGGGTTCATACATTCAACTACCCTGTTGTGTCTAGAAAAAATTTTCCTTATATTCATCTTCCTCCTCTGGCCCTTTCAGTCTTTCTCCCTCCTTTGCCCAATGATTCTTGAGCCTTGGGAAGAGACGGTGTGATATGGTTGTCCCATTTAAGGCTGAGCACTCCACAGTTTCTTATCTTCTCTATGTTGAACAGTTTGGGATATGTTAATCATATCTAATGCAAGAAGAAGCTTCTCTGATGAGAGCTGAGAAATGGACTAATCTGTAGGTATATCAATAAGTCATTAGGAGTCATTTTAATACTATGCCCATTTAGCAGAATAATATTAATAGGTTCTCCCATATGAGTTGTCTATCTATAGGTTCTTGATGCTAGTAACAGTGCCAGTTATGGGACTGTTCAACTTAAGATGCTTTTCAAGTGGATCTTAAATATAATCAGAAGATGGTTGGTTATCTCCCATCACATTCCTGCCACTATTGCATGCCTTTCTTTGCCAGCTTGTAGGATGTCAGTTCCAGCAGAACTGCTGCTTGCCTTGAGTTGAGAGCTTTAAGATCTTCCTCAGCTGTGGCCCCTCAGATTTAAGCTATCACCTCTGGTTGGAAACGTGGAATTATTATAAACCCAGGAGTTTCTACCAAGATTTGAAAACAATAAGCAAGAAAGCCTGACAGTTTCCTATAATGATTTCTCCCATAAAGTGCTGTTTATGTCACCTTCAGTGCTCTTGATGCCAAGCCAGAGGTGGCCAAAAACCTGGGGAAGTAGCCAAGGGGTGATGGAGAAAAGCAGCTGCAAGATATTTTGTTAGTATGTACATGTCTCTTTAAAAAAAAGCTTTTTTCATCAATTTGAGGTTTCTCCATTAAAAAGAATAAGTGGGTAATATTTAATAGCTTCATGGTAGGAATTCAAACCTACATTTGTCTAACACGCATGCATGGTGACTAGTTAATCACGTGCTTTGACTTAAAAATGATAAAAAAAAAATATGTCCACATCTCTGTAGTGTTTTCCAAAATTTACCTTTTCTCTGACCCTGCTGAAGCTCACTTTAATAACTCCACTGTCACTATGTACACTTCAATGTGTTAGTGCACTGAGAAACTGTGAGATCAGAAAATTAAAGAAAGAAGCATGTGAGAAGGTTCAGATTAGCAGATACACCCTCGTGTAAAGACAGGTGAAGTCAGCCAGCCAGGGAATCATCTAGAGTGAGAGACAGTGGAAAGGAGGACAGATCCAGGTGAGGTATGGGTGAGAGTGAAGGTGAGTGTGAACTGGGGGAGGCGGCCATTGCCCTGACACAGGTCTGCATGCAGACAGCTTTGAATTTCTGCATAGCCTCAACTTGCCATGTAAGCACTGGCCACTGGGGCTCAAACCCTGCAGCTCACAGGTGTGCTGAGTCAAAGTCCAATTGAAATGAAAACCCAAATCATAAATTGTAAGAAACGTGCTACTCTAATGCATCATATTAAGACTAGGAGAAATTAAGGGCTGTTGGTATTTATGTAGGAAATCTGTAATTCCACTCAAATTTCATGTGATCCTAAAACTATTCAAATAAAGATCATGAATTATTCATTTAAAAAGTCAAGAACAATGGAACTCCTGGCATTTTCTCAGAACAAGGACCTCAGTGAGTAACATTTCAAACAAAGCCAACTTCCCATGACCCTCTGCCACCCGTGTCTAAGTGTCTAAGCCTTCAGGGCACCCATGGACTGTGGGTAGCAATGTAAAAAACATCATTTTATTAAGTTTGCTTTTCACTGAGAGGCAGCTGTGTTATTTTCTGGCAGCCATCTGTTTCCCTCTGAAATAATCGACAATGAATTCCCGGTGGCTAGCTTTAAGCTATCTATTGGTGAATTCTTATCTTACAAAGGTGATCTTCAAAGGAAGCACTTTGGAAATTGTATGGCCTTTGAAGAAGAGAGAAATGGAAATGAACACAGAAGAAAGGTGACTTGGTTCGGCAAACCTGAGGTGCACAAGAGTGTACAGGGAATGGAGGGATAGACATCTCAAACAATTTTGGGTGATAAATATGACTAAAGGGAAAAAGCAGTGTAGGGAGAAAACGCATAACCAGAAGAAATAACCAAAGTGAGATTTTACAGACACCACCTTGGGCTGATATGTAGCTTCCTGGTGGAGTGCTTTCCTTGAATGTGTAAAGTTGCCACTGTAATCCCCAGCACCACAGAAAGGAAGTAGATAGCAGAATGAATCATTTCTTTAAAGTGGGGAAGTGGGGTGCACTATGGTTTGAGGGGACCATGAAGGGAGGGAACCACACATTTCAGTTGCTACAGATACCTACTAGCCTCCCAGCGTGCTGGTTATTTTTTGTCAGCTTGACACAAAGGTGAGCCACCTGAGAAGACAGATACTCAGGTGAAAATTTTTCTCTATTAGGTTGACTTGTGGTCATGTCTGTGGGGCATTTTCCTGATTACTAATTGCCATGGGAGGACCCAGCATGGTGTGGGTGGTGCCATCCTTTGGCAAGTGGGCCTGGAGTATAAAAGAAAAATAGCTGATCACAGGTCAGAAGCAAGCCAGTAAAAGGCATTCCTCCACAGTCTCTATTTCAGTTCCACCTCCAGGCTCTTGAGTTCCTTCCCTAACTACCCCTCAATGATGGATTATGCCTTGGAAGTATAAAATGAAATAAACCCTTTCCTGCCTAAGTTGTTCTTGGTCAGTGTTTTATCACAGCAACAGAAACTAAACTAGAACAACCAGACTGAATTTAATGAAATACATGAAATTTCAAATGATCCATATTGCAAAATATAGTAGACACATAGTAAAAAATGCCATATCTAAGCTCACGAGACAAGTCACAGATACGTATGCCAATGATGTGCAAAGGACTTACCCAGCGCTATCTTTAGGTTGAAGGACGTAGTGCTGGGTCCCTTAAGGCCTATGGGATATTTATTTGCAATGTGAAGAAAATAATTTAAAAATAAAAAATGCAGGATATTTACTTGGCCCAAGGATATAGAATTCAGGAAATTCTTGCCCTTCTCAGTGGCACTTGGAATAAATTCCTGTGAGAGGATATGACTCAGTATGTTAGATGGCATCATTTAGACTTTAATCTTTGCCTCCATTTTTTCCATTACACATTAATCATCTTTGCTGTAATCTGAAGTAGATTGAACACTATCAATTGCTAATTATGTTACTCCATGCTCTGATTGGAGATGGAACACATCTGATTTTCACCTCATTCTAAAAAGGACTACTGTGTGTGATTCTAATACTTTATTTTCCCTAAATGGAAAACATTAGTAATACTTACAGTGATTTCAATTTAAAAAGCATTTGTGATCCAAATGTATGATAGACTTATCCTGAGATAGTTTGTTGAAAAAGCCAAAGATATTTTTATGTTAAATGGAAACTGTGACTTTTAAAAGTTGCCTTTTATTGTTGCCACTGCTGCTTCTGCTTTCTTGGATTTTGTTTCAAGTGGGATCTAAATTCACTGAATTTGCCACAATGTATAAAGATGAAAATTCCAAATAAAAGCACCTTAGTGTTATATTTCCTATAAAGTTTCTTTCCAAAGACATTTAACAATATTTTGTGTCAGCATGAATTCAGATGAGATTCCAAGGCAATCCTAGATGACTAGCAAGACGTAATGTAAATGTATTTCCTATCAATATTGCTTTTTGAAGATGCTGACCTAAGCCCAGGCAATTGCTGAAGGATATAGCTGACAGTGTGTTGTTTTGTATGACACCCCTACTGAGCACTGTGTTCACAAAGAGAAAATCTATCAACATGTGGAGCATCTTCACAGCCTTGGAGTACACACTTGACATTTACTGTGGGTCAGACTAAGCAGGTGCGAGAGATTTTCAGCTTTTTGGTTTTGTTATGTCCAGAGGTTACATAAGGAATTCAAGCTGATGCTAAGTGGCAAATGAGCTATCATTCTAAAGCAAAGTGGCTATTCTCTTTCTATCTGGAAGAGGACAAGGAAAGAAATGCCTTGGAAGCTGTTTCTGGTGGTGGTTGGGTACTGTTTTCATGGAGGCAAGCTGGGGGAGCATAGCAAGGCTTGGAGGAGAATGGAGGACCACACACCTTGCATCCTGGGAGATAACGTAGGGCACAGATACCAGGAGATGAATCCCTGGGAAATATCTCTACAGATATCACAGGAAGCCTGCTTGGACATGTGCTTTGCCTCCTCTGTTTTTGTTTCTAATAACTTTATATATTATGGTAAATTATAAACAAAATAAAGGGTATTTAAACCAATTTAAAGACATTTCAGTGGCATAAATTATAGTGACACTGTTGTGTAAAAAGCACCACTGTCTATTTCCAAATTATTTTCTTTATTTGAAGCAAAAATTGTTTCTACTAACTGATATATCCCATTTGCCCCCGACCTCCTCCTGGAAAACTGCAATGTAATTTCTGTCTCTATGTATAAGCACCATGTCTTAACCTATGAGTACATCCTTGTGGGAGTGCCAGAGCAAGCTTGAGAGAAAGGAAAGAAAAATACACATGCACTACATAGAAATTTTTATATTTACATATATATATATATATATATAATTGCATGAGAAATAAATAGCTGAGAAGTTTGAAGGTTGCCAACAGCAGAAACATGAGAGCGGGAAGAGGAATGGGGTGACAGAAAAGCTTGTTGTAGTTAAAGCATTTTATGAGGAGTGCAATATATACATATTATGTATATATCTGTATTATGTATATTTGTATTATGTACAAATATTTATGTATTGCTTTTCACCCTCTGACAACCTGGGAAGTAAGCACAAAGCTATTTGGTGTTTTTGAGTCCCCTTTGTTTAGTACACAAGCATATAGTTGTGAAGCTGGTATGTGCAGGATTAGAGAGAGACTAACATACAACTGTAGCTTGGCATGGAGCCAAGAGTGCGACTTGGCCAAAGCTCTTCAGAGGAATACCTGGAGCCTGGACGGTGTGTGTATAATGAATTAGATATAGAGCATATGTAAAGAGTTCTATGAGTAATACAGTACAGTAATCATCTGAAGTTTGGGGCCATAATAAAACAGAATATTGATGCTGAAAAAAATGGAAACCCAGATGCAGTGGTATATTCAGAATTATAAAGCAAGGCTCTCAGCATATCCTAAAAATTCAGCAAGTGGACATGTGTTTATCACTCCATTTCTTTTGTGCTTTGTAATGTTTTTGTGGGGATGTGTATGTGTGTGTGTATAAATTAATCAGTGAGTAATCTAAATGCCTTCTTAATTTTACTAGAGTTTACTTTTACATTATAAATGTAGCAATAACACAGAGGGCCCTTGCCTGGGGTTAGCCTCATCCAGTGGACTGCTAATGAAAGTTCCTGGCTTGTCTCTTCATCTTTGTTCATTTATCCTGAAAAGACTTCACTTTCTTCTTGATAACTGTTTATTTTTCTTCAGTCGTCACTAATAAAGAACAAATATTGGTATCTTCCATTGGTAGAAGTCATATGACAGGGTTGTGTACATTACCCATCATGAGTCAGAAAAAGGTCCCAGAACAAATGGACTTGAAGTCAAGGAAAACTCAAGCCCTGCTCTTAGGTTCATGCCCTGTATAAAAGGGGACAGCACCAGTGCTGCCTCATCGCCCTTCCCTATGGAGTCTTCAGATTGAAAGAACAGCTGTGTATACAAATAGTCCTGCAAATATGGAAGTTCCCTGAGTTCTGTTTAATTTTTCCTTGGTTTTGTAATGAGGGCTCAAATGTTTACTTTTTATTTAAACTGGTCCTATTTGGCACTCTGTTTTCTGCAACAGAAGCATGCTTAGTTTTCATCATATATCAGTGACAATGTGCTTTTTATTTTTGTGATTTGATTCTGCGTATGAATTAAGCAACGTAGCACAGATACATTATCAATGGCTATTGAAATATTTTAGCACTCCTATTTTAGCCTCTGCATCTAATCTTCATATGGCAGTGATTACAATATTTACTGTGCTGTAAAGCTGTCTTTGTATTTGATGTGTTAGTGACGCAAACCTTTTGACTGTCAAATGTTGTTTAGCTTCATTTACCTATTTTACTTCAAAGTGAAGCTTTTCTTTTCCTCCAAATGTCTTTCTGAGGCCATAGTCATGACCTCTGACTTTTATAGTCAAATAAAATAGTAAGTTGTGGCTGAAGGTATGGCCTAGTGGGTAAAATATTTGCTCCTTATAATGGCTAATCTTGATCTGTAACTAACTGAAATGGGATAGACTTTCTTGATCATATTGTTTGGACCCAGAAGACTCACTGTAAATGTGGGCAGAATGTTCTAATGACAGCCAACATAAAAAGGACTTGATAGAATGGAGCTTTTTCTTTTTTTTTACCTACTTGGTTTCTTTCCCACTGGCAAGTTTATCTATCTTATTACTGTGGCATTCCTTCACATACACACACACACACACACACACACACACACACACACGTATGATATAAATTTTAAATCAAAAGTTCAAGTACAGATTTGGCTCATAATTCTTTGAACTTCCAAATCTGAAACCAGAATTGCTAACTTCATTTGCGTGTGCTTCCTCTCCTTCTACAGCCACAGGCTTAGTAAATCACCAATCACTGTCACCCCAAATCAAACCTCAAGTAAGTTTAGCTTTTCAGAATTATTTTTTTTCCAAATCTGAATGTGAAAACATATGAAATTAATTAAATGATTTTTTCCTCCAGTATCTGAAGCTGGTGATAATGGCACTGTTTCAGATGTGTTAGTTAACTGGACACTGTGAATTTCCTAAGCTATCAAAGACAACATGTCTGAAGAGAATTTGGTATCTCATGGGTACCCGGTTCTCTGTGTTTGTCTTGCCTTAAATATTCTCATATTTGTCTCTTCTTACTTCCATTGGCATAACAAATTAACAAATATATTTTGCTTTTTCACTTTTTGAGATATTTTTAAAAATAATGTCACTGACTATCTCTCACCTCTACCATTTTTTAAAAATAATTTATTGAGAATTTCATACAGGGGTATAAGCATATAAGGTATTTTGATCAAATCCATGCCTACTCCCTCCCCTTCAACTCCTTCCATATCTCCCCATCACTTTTTTCTGAGAACTTCATGTACTCTTTCTTCTTTTTTATATGGGGCTTTTTGCTACTCTAAAATTCCACCCTCTGAAGAGGTAACCCTAAAATCTTTTAAGGATTAGATAAGAGCTCCCAAATACTTTCAACATTTTTAGCCTTTGGAATGGAGTATGTTGCTAAGAGGCCCAAGGATATTTTGACTTTTAGTCAAGAAACTGGCTACTTTTCTTTGGGGGCTTTTTACACTAACTGCGTAACTAATTCCTACCTCCTATTCTTATCACACCATCCTCTGAAGAGGTTACCCAGCTTGCAGATAGTGAATCGGGACACAGAACACTCTGGCTTCTTCCATGCTGAACAGGGACATAGGCTGAGGCAATTGGGGTATCCATTCAGTGAGTCTATCTAAAACACTCCTAAATTGAATAACTCTTATCTACAGATGGAAAAGAAAGTCCTTGATTGGTGAATAGGAGATGTGAAGGAGAAGTAAAGGCAAGAGTAGTTATCATTACAAGTTCCAGATAAGGAATTAGAAAAATGTCAGAACAGGGCAATTTTCAAATGTTCATATGAGAGTCCATTGGAATTTCTTGACAAGGGCTTCCAAAAATATCCCTTTATTGGGTTCCTCCTTGTTTTTCTTTTGTCTTCCAAGGCTGGACTCAAAAGTGATGGATTCAGGATTTGCTTTCAGGCATTTTGATAGCTGTTGGAGTGGTTAGAATCAATGTCAGTTCCCTCTCAAAGGCTTCTAGATAGGGGGAGAAAACAAATTTGGCCATCATTTTAGAACAATAGCTTGTTGTCTCCCTTAGCTATAGGTGGCCACTACAATATTGCAGACCAAGATTTAACGTCTTACATCTGAGCAGCACTTTCATCTCTATCATTTATCAGAATGTTAATTCTAAAATAGAAATTGGATATTCCATTAGAAATCCTTCTATCGCTCTATAATGGAATACAGTGATCTGAGATGCACTGCTTAATATTTCACAACTTGCTTAGCTTAGGTGATGTCTGTTTTTCATTTACTAAGACCTTGACTAGAAAGGGAATCACGAGAGGAAAAGATCTTAAGGGAGGTCAGAAGCAGAAAGGGTAACAGAATACACAAAATAAGGGATCAGAAACTGGGATTAGCTAGGCAAAGTAAGGACACCAGCTAGAAAGGTGGACGGCAGAGAGGGGGCAGAATAAAGAAAAACAAAGTATAATAACACGTGTGGGGTGCGTGATGAAACCCAGTGCTTTGTATGATAAACTATAAGTATTGATTATAAATACATAAAAATAACAGAAAAGCTGAGACATAAAAATAAAACGAAATGGAGATCTTTGGTAAAGGTTAAAAACCCATTCAATTTTATGTCTTACAGTGTTTATTCTGAGTTCAGTATTGTGTACCTGTATTAATTCAACAGTGAGCCTAAAAATTTTATAGCCACTTTTGAAAGAGATGTATCTTTGCTCTGTAAAATGTTACTGAGTATGTTAAAGCTGTAATGAAAAAAAAGGCTAGGCTTCTTCTAAAACACAAAAAAATAATATATAATAAAAAAAATTTTCATTACATCAGTGATTTACAATATTCCATGTGATTAATC
>NW_008348080.1:59130-65228 GCF_000622305.1 Nannospalax galili
GCAGCATTGGACATTGAACCTAGAGCCTCACACATGCTAGAAAAGAGCCTACCACTGAACTGTTTTCCCCAGCATCTTTTACTGTTTTTAAATGACAGTTTTCTATATGTATGTGTCTAAATGTCAATAATTCATATGAAATGTGGCCACTGGTGGGTTACTCATGCCCCAATGGAGACCCCCACAGCTGTGTGCATATGGGCAGCACTAATTAGATTCAGTGGTTATTTTTTAAAAGAAAAAAAAGGAGGGCATGAAGTTTGGAGGGAGATGTGTTAGGGAGCTTAGGGGGAATTAGAGGGTTGGGAGTAAGGGGGGAGGGTAGATATGATCAAGACACATTGTATATGAAATTTTCAAAGAATAAATACAAAATAAAAGAACTCTAGGACCTTTCCAACCCCACACAAAGAGTTAACATGTGATTTCTTTGACTGGAGCAACTAGAAATTCTAAGAGCCCATTTCCTAGTGGAAAAATCAGGATTTAGTTATAGTATTATGAGGTCTGTGAAGTTAGCTAGATATCAATGGATTCATCAGGAAGACTATTGCTTCCATAATGTGATACTTAAATAGCTTCTGAGTTGGAATGAGAATTCAACAAGTAGCAAATATACATACCATAGATTTTTTTATGATAATCACCACCAAAGGGTAAGTGAGATACAGACTATAAATCCAAGAACTTAGTTGTGAGATATTTTGAGATTAAAGATCAGGGAGATGGTGAAGTCTGGCATTTGGGAGTGAGGGGAGCAGGTAAGAAAGTAAAGACTAAACAAACAAAACAAAAAAGGAGGCCATATTCAGGTTCAAGGGGAGTTAGCAGAGGGAAATGAAAGGTAAATATGACAACGTTTCATTGTACACATGGATGAAATTCTCAAGAATAAAGAAAAAATATGTTAAAGGTGATCAGAAAAAAAGACTACTTGGAATTGAATTGAAGTACTCCATAAATTCAGAACTCTGGAGGGTAAAGCAGGAAGATTCCAAGCTTGAAGACAGCCTGGGTTACATAGCAAAATGATGTCTCAAAACTGACCAACAGCAGTACACAAAGAACACAACCAAAAATCAGAGTGGTAGGCAGTGACCGACGTGTCTTCTGGGGTGGAGATTGTAACGCAGTCACTTTTATCAGTACAGGAACACTTCTGAACTGGGCAGAAATGAATGACAGACGGGTCAGTAGGGTGAGTACAGAAAGCAGCCATGGATATATCAATGTGTGAACACTGGGTTACTGCGCAGAGGTGATCATTGTGCAGTGAGGAGGATACAGCCCTCAAAGAGATGAGTGGAAGAGCAAATGAGAAGTGGCTCACTGACGACAGGGAGAAAAGAGAAAAGAGAGCTTTCATAAACTGTACTGCATCGGAACCATGGGGTGGAGAAGCTACTAGAGACTGCAGGATTATAGGCAGTCTTACAAGAGATATTATTACTGTAGGTATACTAATGGGGGTATTAACACTAAGAATAATGTAATCTTCTTACTTTGGAGATGGGGGAAGGAGAGAGAGAGAGAGAGAGAGAGAGAGAGAGAGAGAGAGAGTACAAATGTGCTGTAGAAAAACACACTCAGCATCTAATCTGAAGAGTTGGCTATGAAAGTAGCACAGAGAATTCAAACTAGCCACATGTGAAAGTAAAACTGTATAGCCATAAAGGGAAATGAGCGCTCACACCATCAGCAATTATAAATATTACTTTCTCATCCCTCTTTCCTTCTGCCCATCTGTCTGATTTAACTAAGGTTCTGTGTTTCTTCCGGTACTGTTTCCCTCTTTGCCATCATTCGAATCAGTCATATGTGTCTCTAAACCCAGTGCCTTTTATTGATTGTATGTTCCAGGTATTTATGTGGTTTAATCTTTCACCTCCATGCTTGCAGTATTTGAAATGCCCTCTGACCACCACTTCTGCAATGGCAAGCTCTTATCTTCAGGTCCTGCATTACTGCCCTTGTCATTAGTAACCTTGTACCACACTGCATTTCTTATGTGTGTGCTGGCATGCATGAATGGCTTGGCTATAATTCTAGTCTCTAGTTCTGCTAACTGGGAACAGTTGCTATGGGCTAGTGATATTTGGGTATGTGCATATCTGGTTTGTAATAGTCACCATTTATTATTAAACACACTCATTATTTGAGCAGGTTCATTAAACTCTTCCAAAGTGTAAGAGAAAATTAAATGGTGCTCACATAACTAAAGCATATCATTCCTGACTTATCAAAATCAGACAGCACAAAGAAAGGCATAGAAAACTAAATTGGTTAGTATATTTCAGAAATCTTGAATGACCCTTAACAGATATTTGGAAAAGAATAATTGCTTGTGTAAAAGAATATCTTGAGACATTTAAGTTAATCTTTTTTTCTAATATGTTAAAGGGGAAACACATTAAATTATTATCCATATCAAATGTATTGAAAAGTGTTTGATAAAATTCAGTGTCCTAGTGTGGGTCAAACATGAAGTATCAGTCTTCAGGAGGGTGAGGCAGGGGTTGGTGAATTTGATACAAGTAAGTTCCAGGCCAGACTGGAATACAGATCTTGACTCTGTCTCAAAGAAAATAAAATTCATTAATTTTAAAAATTAAAAAATGAATTAATAAACAACAGCGACAGAACACCATAGATTTCAGAGCATTCCAGATTTAAATATATATGGAAGTGACTAAAAAATGTAACATGTTAGAAGAATACCACCTGAGTATTCTAGTTAACGTAAAATGATCCATTTAAACAATGCACTGTGAACGTAGGGATGCAGGATATTAAAACATGATTAAGTTAGCTAATAGGATTATCTCCTTAGAGAGCCAAAGGGAATGACAGAGAACCATAGGACACCCAGGGATAATCATATCAACATCTCCATGAAGCTCATTTAAAACTCAGTGCACCATCTATTAAAAGACTATGAAACATTACACCATTTGAAAAAATGCAAACAATATTTCAACGTGTTACCTGCATATAGATATTTGTGTTCAATTCAATTACATTAACAATACAGTCTTTTAAAAATGTCTTCAAGTAGATTGTAAACCAGAAAATTCATCAACGGGCACATATAACCCAATGTCTTATTTTTAAATAAAGTTTTATTGGAATAAAACCATAGGCATTTGTGCACATGCTACCTAGGACTGCTTTTTCAGTACAATGACAAAGATGAGAAGTTTTAGTCAAGACTACTACATAGTCTAGAAATTGTGAATATGAAATATTGGCCTTTATCCCCAAATCTGTTATCAAAGAACCAAAACGACCAATAGACCAAGGTCACTCATCACAAAGAATGACAGGGACGTCTTCTAAGACATAATGCTCATTTTTTAGTAATTTTTATTTTAATAAACTTAGACTAAGGCCTATAAATTTCCTGCAACTGTGATTTTCACATTTTCACTAGAATACAATGTAGTAAATGAAATCATTTTTCTTGTTATAGAATTTCATAAATGCATTTGGTGTGTTTTGATCAAATCCACTCCCTTTTCCTCACTTCCAGGTTCTCTTCCATCTTGTTCATCACTGTCACTTCCCAATGTCACATGATCTTTTATATACACCCTGAGTTCATGAGGTATGCATGCATGTAGAGCAATCTTCTGGAGCTTAGGTAGTCTCTCGGGGAGGGGGGGTGGCTCATTTCTGAAGAAAACTGATTCTCCCTCACCCAGCAGTCGTCAGTCACCCGTAGCTCCTCAGCTACTGGTGAGACTTCATGAACCTCTCCCCCAAATGTGCTGGTATTTTAATCTGCTTGATATTGTATAAATCTTATGTGTGAATTCACAACCACTGTGAGTTCATCTGTGCAATGGCACTTTCATTGCTTCACTGCAGATGGCCACTATTTACAGCTCTTACAATCTTTTTGCACACCCTCGACCCTCCAAAATGATCCCTGAGCCTTGGAGTCATGGATTCAGATACAGCTATCCCATTCAGAACTGAAAATTCTAGTCTCTTAATCAATATACAACGAACCCACAGCCAAAATCATATTAAACATAGACAAACTCAAAACATTGCCACTAAAATCAAGGAACACACAAGAATATCCATTCTCTCTGCTCTCATTCAAAGGGGATGTAAGTATAAAAGAAAGTAATCAAAATATCCTTATTTGAACATGGTATAATTCTATACATAAAATGCCTACAGAATATTCCTAGAGCTGATAAACATATTTAGCAAAGTAGCAGGATTCAAATTAGCATGCAAAAATCTGTAGCCTTTCTGTGTAGCCAACAAACATACTGAGAAAGAAACCAGGGAAACAATCCCAATTCATGATAGCCTCAAAAAATCTTGGAATAAGTCTCACCAAAGAAATGACTTATATAAAAATAGTCTTAAGACTTTGAAGAAAGAAATTGAGTAAAATATTAGAGGATGGAAAGACTTCCATACTCATTGGTTGGTAGGATTAATATTGAGAAAACGGCCATCCTGCTAAAAGGAGTGTACAGATTCAATGCAATCCTCACCAAATTCCAATGCAATTCTTCATGGAAATAGAAAAAAAAATTCCAAAATTCTTATAGAAAAAAATACCCAGGATAACAAAAACAATTCTGAACAATAAAAACATTGCTATATGCACCACTGTTCCTGATGTTAATTTGTACTCCAGAGTTATAGTTATAAAAATTCACTGACTTCTATAGGTATTACAAATGAAAATTTTATATACATATATATGAAGATTCAAGGCTAACATTCAGAAATGAGAGAAAACATAATGTTTGTCTTTCTGGGTCTCAGTTAATTTTACTTAGAGGGACTGTTTCCAGCTCCATCTATTTGCTTGAAAATTTTGCTATGCCATTTTTCTTAATATCTTAATAATATTACTTGTACCTCATTTTCATTACTTATGCATCAACTGAAGGGCATCTAAGCTGTTTCCATTCCTGCCTATTATGAATACAGCAGCAATGAACATTGATGACCAAGAATCTCTACATTATAGAGTTCTTTGACAGCATGCCTATGAGAGGTAGAGCTGGATCATGTGGGAGATCTATTTTTAGCTTTCCAAGGAAACTCCACAGTGATTTCCACAGTGATTGCACTAGTTTCTAAAAGAGTGACTCCCTTTTCTCCAAACTTGAATGGATTAAGAAACAAAATCCATCTCTTTGCTGTCTGCAAGAAACCCATCTCACCATCAAGGACAGGCACTACCTTAAGGTAAAAGGATAGAAAAGAATATTCCAAGAAAATGGCACTAAGAAACAAGCAGGGGTTGCAATTCTAATATCTGACAAAATAGACTTCAAAGTAAAACTAATCAGAAGAGATAAGGAGGGTCACTTCATTCTTATCAAAGGAACAGTTAACCAAGAAGATATTACAGTCCTTAACATATATGCACCAATCTCTGGTGCACCCAAATTCATAAAAACAACACTACAGGACTTTAACATACAGATTAACCCCAACTCAGTAATAGTAGGGGACTTCAACACCCCAATGTCTCCGTTAGATAGGTCAACTGGACAAAGAATAAACAGAGAGCTGTCTCAGTTAAATGATACCATACATCAAATGGACCTAACAGACATCTTTTGACTATTCCACCCAAGCACCAAAGAATACTTTCTACTCATCACCCCACTGAAGTTTCTCAAAAATTGACCACATACCGGGCCACAACACAAAACTCAATAAATACAAAAAAAATTAAATAATCCCATGCATTCTATCATACACAATGCAATAAAGTCCAAAATCAAAACTGGACAAAGGCCTAGTCACTACATCAACTCGAGAAGATTGAACAACACACTCCTAAACAATCAGTGGGTCAAAGGATAAATTAAGAAAGAAATAAAAGAATTCCCGGAATTAAGTGAAAAGACAATACAACACAACACAACATCTGGGACACATTAAAAGCAGTCCTAAGAGGGAAGTGTATAGCTTTAAGTGCCTACATTAAAAAATTAGAAAGAGCCCAAATAAGTGACCTAACACTGCAACTCAAGACACTGGAAAGGCAAGAACCAATGAAACCTAAACCAGGCAGAAGAGAAGAAATAACAAAAATCAGAGCAGAAATTAATGAA
>NW_008348080.1:65571-68834 GCF_000622305.1 Nannospalax galili
TTACTTAATTTATTGAAAAAGATAGAAATGGAGGAAGAGCTTCCAAATTCCTTCTATGAAGCCAGCATCACCTAATACCAAAGCCAGGTAAAGATACAACCAAAAAAGAAAACTATAGACCCATATCCTTAATGAACATAGATGCAAAAATTCTCAACAAAATACTTGCAAACCATATACAGACACACATCAAGAAGATCATTCACCATGATCAAGTAGGCTTTATCCCAGAGATGCAGGGATGGCTCAAGATATGCAAGTCATAAATCATATAAATGTCATTAATAAATGTCATTAATCATATAAATGCACTCAAAGACAAAACCATATTTTCATCTCAATAGATGCAGAAAAGGCTTTTGACAAAATTCACCATGTATTTATGTTGAAAGTTCTAGAGGGAACTGGACTGGAGGGAACATACCTCAACATAATTAAAGCCATATACAACAAACCCACAGGCAGGAATTTATGTTCAAAGTCCTAGAGGAAATTTGGCTGGAGGGAACATATCTCAACATAATTAAAGCTTTATATATATATCAAAACCACAGCCACCATCATTCTAAATGGAGAAAAACTGGAAGCATTCTCATTAAAATCAGGAACCAGACAAGGATGTACACTATCTCCACTCCTTTTCAACACAGTGCTTGAATCTCTGGCTAGAGCAAAAAGACAGGAGAAGGAAATTAAAGTTTTACTAATTGGAAAAGAGAATATCACTTTTTGCAGATGATATGGTACTGTACTTAAGAGATCCTGAGAGTTCCACCAGAAAACGCCTACAACTGATCAACACTTTCTGTATAGTAGGTTATAAAATCAATCTACAAAAATAAGCAGCCTATCTATACAACAATAACAAGCAATTGGAAAAAGAATACAGAGAAATGCTCCCATTCATAATTGCTGCAAAAAAGTATCTTGGAATAAATCTGAACAAAGACACCAAAGATTTCTACAGTGAAAATTTTTAATCCTTAAAGAAAGAGATTGAGGAAGACACCAGGAGATGGAAGGATCTCCCATGCTAATGGATTGGAAGATTTAATATTGGGAAAATTACTATCCTACCAAAAGCAATATATAGATTCAATGCAATCCCAATTAAAATCCCGATTACATACTCCGCAGAATTAGAAAAAAATCCTAAGATTCATATGGAAGCACAAAAGACCTGGGATAGCCAAAACAACCCTGAGCACTAAGAGCAATGCCAGGGGGATTACTATACCAGATTTTAAGCTGTATTACAGAGCTATAGTCATAAAAACAGCATGGTACTGGCACAAAAATAGACACACAGATCGATGGAATATCATTGTAGGCCCAAAATCAAGTACATGGAATTTCAGCCACCTGATATTTGATAAGCGTTCCAAGAACACACAATGGAGGAAAGAAAGCATCTTCAACAAATGGTGCTGGCAAAACTGGATCTCCACCTGTAGAAGAATGAAACTAGATCCTTATCTTTCACCTTGCACAAAAGTCAACTCCAAATGGATCAAATACCTCAATGTGAAACTGGAAACCCTGAAACTATCAGAAGAAAATGTTGGCAGTAACTTAAAAGATGTAGGTGTAGGAAAGGATTTTCTAAACCAGATAGAAGTTGCTCAGGAACTAAGGTCAGCAATCAACAAGTGGGACCTCATTTAACTAAAAAGCTTCTGTACAGCAAAAGAACCAAAAAAAGTGAAGAGAAAACCCACAGAATGGGAAAAAGTCTTCACCACTGACACTGATAGAGGTTTAACATCCAGAATATATAAAGAACTCTAAAAACAAAGAATCGAGAAAGGAAATGACCCAAATAAAAGATGGGATAAAGATCTAAACATAGACTTCTCAAAGGAAGAAATAAAGATGGCTAAGAAACATCTCAAAGTGTTTAACATCGTTCGTAATTGGGGAAATGCAAATTAAAACCACCTGAAAGTATCACTTTACCCAAATCACACTGATTAGGATCAACAGAACAAATGATACCAACTGCTGGCAAGGATGTGGAGAAAGGGGAATGATCATTCACTGCTGGTGGGATGGCAAACTTGTGCAACCTCTATGAAAACAGTGTGAAGAACTCTTAAAAAAACTATAAATGAACCTACAGTATGACCCGTTTATACCATTCCTTGGCATTTATCCAAAAGGACTCATCCAGTTGTAGAGACACTTGTACAATCACATTTGTTGCTGCTCTTTTCACAATAGCTAAGAGATGGAAGCAACCTAAGTGTCCCTCAACTGATGAGTGGGTAACAAAAATGTGGTATATTTACACAATGGAGTTCTATTCAGCAGTAAAGAAAGATGAAATAATGAAATGTGCAGGTAAATGAATGAATCTAGAAACCGTTATACTAAGTGAAGTAACACAGACTCAGAAAAATAAATGACATATAGTCTCCCTCATATATGAATCCTAGAACCAAATATTTTTAAATTTAGATCCTTTTAATAAGATGAGCAGTCCCTGCTGCATGAAATAACTAACACCACCATGACTTCAGCTGTGCCTCATTGCTAAACATAGTCACAATTGGGCTTGTTGATGGTTGTGCTCATTCATTAAAGGAGAGCCAAGCAGGGTCATTGGACCTTCACCAAATTATCCAGACACTCTGTCCAGCTAACTGTAAGTAATTTGGCCCTAATCACACATGGCCTCCTGTCTTTTGAGAGGGCTAAAGTATATAATCTGGGGAAGGCTAGGAAGAGAAGACATGACCCATGCTGAGTAAAGGCTCAAAATAGTGAGCATACACTCAGGTCATACATATTCCTCAGCAACCCCTCAGTTATCTCAATAAATAAGCCCAAAAAATTCATAGGTTCCCCAGTAAAACTTTAATCAAACATTGGCTTGAGACTAGAACCTTAAAAGGGAATAAACATTACTTAACATCCCCAGGAAACAAAGTCTCACAACAGATGGAGAATTTATTTGTTAATGCTATTATGTCTCATAATTTTTAAAAAAGAAAATGAGAATGTAAAAGATGTTAAAAGGATATGGGAATGGAGATATTTTACAAAATAGGAAAAATGAGAACGCCTAAGCAAGTGATGAAGGTCTGTGTAGATTTATTATGATATATAAAGGCCGAGACAAAAATACTGTACACATAATCTTAAAATGTCTATGGTCATAGTTTAGTCAACTAGTTTAAGAAACAAAATATATATCTGGTCAAGGTTTATCTGAGAATACTTAGTTTTTTACTCAAACCTTACCTACATTGCACACAGTAATT
>NW_008348080.1:68949-73935 GCF_000622305.1 Nannospalax galili
GTCCTCCAAGGTTGACTAAGTTCCAGGGGACTATGGAACATCTCTTAAAATGTCCTGTATTTGTGGTGAGTTTCCTGGCCTCTTGTTCAGAAAGGACATGGAGACCCCACAAGATGGACTTGAACTAGTGTCCAGTCTACAAAGAGGATGGTCAACTCAGAGGAAACATTTCATTCATGCTTCCAAGTGACGCCAGACATGGTTGATCAGGACCTTTGACTTATCTTCATATAGATGGAATTTGTTAAAAAAAAAAAAAAAAAAAAAAAAAAAAAGTATTTTCTTGAAGTCCCTCAAAGTAAGGGAAAGAATAAGAACAAATCATTCTGGAAGAACACAAAGGAAAATAGCTTTAGATACTTAAGTGACAATTGAATTTATTCTTCTAATTGTTTTAATAGCTTTTGTATAATCTTCATCGCTATTATGAGATGTAAAATAGTCAAGGGATTAGACTTCCCAGACATTAGGCTTAAGTCTATATAAAAAGTTACTTTTAGACAATTATTTCTCATTGATGATTTTATTCCTTACCAGAAAGTGCTGCTCAGATGTAAGACTTCAAATCTTGGTCTCCAATACTGTAGTCTCCACCTGTAGCTAAGGGAGAGAATCAGCTATTGTTCTAAAATGATGGTTAAATTTGTTTTCTTTCTCCCCTTATCTAGAAGCTTTTGAGAGGGAACTGACACTGATTCTAACCACTCTAACAGCCATCAAAATACATGAAATCAAATCCTGAATGCATCACTCTAGAGTCCAGCCTTGGAAGACCAAAAAAAAAAAAAGGAAAAACCCAATAGAGGGATGCTTTTGGAAGCCCTTGGCAAGAAATTCCAGTGGACTCCCATATGAACATCTGAAAATTGCCCTGTTCTGACTTTTTTCTAGTTCCCTGTATAGAACTTGTAATGCTAATTACTCTTGCCTTTACTTCTCCTTCACATCTCCTATCCACAATTCAAGAACTTTCTTTTCCCCCTAGATATAAGAGTTATGAAATTTGGAAGTCTTTAAGATAGACTCACTGAAGGTGTACCCCAATTGCCTCACCCTGCATCCCTGTTCCGTATGGAAGAAGCCAGAGCAGTCTGTGACCCGATTCCCTATCCTCAAGTTGGATAACCTCTTCAGGGGATGGTGTGATAAGAATAGGAGGTATGAACTGGCTAGGCAGTTAGGGTATAAAGATCCCAAAGAAAAGTATCCAATTTCTTGGTTAAAACTCACAATGTCCTTGAGTCTCTTAGCAACAAACTAAAGGCCAAAAATGTCAAAAACATTTGGGAACTTTTATCTAATCCTTAAATGATTTAAGGGATACATCTTCAGAGAGGGAAATGTTAGAGTAGCCAAAAGTCCCATAAAAATAAATAAATCAAAGAAGAGGAAAGAGTACATGAATTTTCAGAAAATAGTGATGGGGAGATATGGGAAGAGTTGGAGGGGAGAGAGTGGGCATGGATTTGATCAAAACACCTTATATGCATGTATGAAATTCTCAATAAATTATTTTTTTAATTATCTGGCCAACTTAATGGCCTTAAACAGCAAAAAGAAAAGTATAACCAAAGATTAAAGGGGCCAATATAATTTCTTAAGAGTCCATATGCATAGCTAAAGGCTACGCAACAAGCAACAATGCCAGATAGGCGATACCTTCTTTTGAGTTGTTGGCCAGGGTGGCCAAAGGGATTCCCAGATAGTAACCCAGCATAGAACTGGGAAAATGAACAGCAGACCCCAATCTTCTCTAAAGCAATATTAACAACTGATTACCACTAGATGAGGAACAGCTGACCCTCCTAAAACAAAGACCTCTAGATAGGCTGACTAGATTCACCAGAAGGGCAGGTAGTGGGGAATGGCTGGGGGTGCCAACAACACAGCAGACAGTAGCAGGGATATCAGAGTATAAGAGCTCTAGTGGGGGGAGGGAGGCTACGGGAGGGTGCTACCTGGGAAGTGGGTGTAAAAAAATTAAAAAAATACACTCATACACACAAAATAAAAATTAAAAAAATAAAATCCATTAGACAAATTTTAGCACATCAAGCTCACTAGAATACTTTGGCTGTTATGATATGTGGAGGCTCCACACTCACCAGCCATCGCCATTGTGTCTAAAGCCAGTCTAGGATTCGTTCTGCATGTGCCGTAGTTATCTTCAGCCATCAACACAGCATAAACCTAGAGTTACCTGAGAGGGGAAATCTCAGTTGAGGAATTTCTTCAATCAGATTGGCTGTAGCCATGTATGTGAGGCTTTTTCTTAATTTCTAATTGAGGTAGGAGGGCCCCATCCACTGTGGTCAGTGCCATCTCTGGGTAGGTGGGCCTGAATTCTATAAGAAGGGTAGCTGAGCGAGTCAGTAAGCAGTGATCCTCCAGTGATTCTGCTTCAAGTTCCTGCCTTTAGCTCCTGCCTTGGCTTCCCTAAATGATGGACTGTAACCTGCAAGATGAAATAAACCTTCTTTCCAGGAAAAAAAAAAAAAGTCCAGTTGGGGGACTGGAGAGATGGCTCGGGGGTCAAGAGCATTGACTGCTCTTGCAGAGGACCCAGGTTTGATTTCCAGCACCCACATGGTGGTTAAGAACCATCCTTAAATCCAGTTCCAGGGGAATCCGATGCCCTCTTCTGACCTCCTCAGGCATTGCGTGACACAGGTCCATTTACATACATGGAAGCAGTACATGCGCGCGCGCGCGCACACACACACACACACACACACACACACACAAATAATACTTTTTTAAGTCCAATTGAAAACTATTGATTACCTTCCCAAAGTGCCACTATTGCACCAGTAGATATAGTTTCCTGGGCTTCTACCAAGTGTAGTAATCCAGGCTCAGAAAAATAAGCAATGCATCCTCTCTCTCACTTGCGGAGCCTAGCTCCAAATCCTTAAATGTGAATATTTGGCCTGATATAACTGCAGGAGCCATGAAATGAAAAGTCACCAAGGGGAAAGGGGAAAAGAAGGCACTCAAGAAAGGGCGTAGTAGGCAGTAGTACTTATCAAAGGGCCAATGGTGAAAATGTCAGGTATTCTTACTGAGCCATGAAGAGGGAGAGCCAAAAGGGGTAGAGAGAAGAAATAGAGATGCTTATGAAGGTGAAGGCCTGCATATAGCTGAAAGCTACATAACAGAATTATCATTGGTAAGCATGGGTAAACTTCATTTGACTTACTGTTTAGGTTAGTCCCCAAGAGATGTCAGAAACAATATAGGCTATTGCCATAGCCCTTGATTGTCTCCTAGAACTCAAAAGAAAGGCCCTAGTGCTGAGCACACCATACTTCAGACACAGGTCTTGGAGCAATTAAGCTAGAGTTGACCTGGATACCTCCTCCCTGATGACTAGCTCTCATAGTATCAGAAACTATGAAAGCTGCCCAAGAGAGAAAACTGATCAATGACCCTAACCCATTATAAAGTCTGTGAACCGTGCCCCATTTTGTTTTCCTGATGTTTAGTTTTATCGTTGCTGTTGTTTGATTTTGGTTGTTGTGTTTTGTTTAGTTTTTGGTTTTTAAAGTTATCTTTACAGTCTCTGTACTAACTCTCTGTCAGATGTATGGTGGGTAAAGAGCTTTTCACATTCTGTGTGCTGTCTGTTCACTAGAATAAAAGTGTTCTTTGTTGTGCAGAAACTTTTTGTTGTTGTTTTATGAGGTCTCATTTATCAACTGTTGTTCTTTATATTTGAGCTATCATTTTAGTGTTCAGAAAGTCCTTTCCTTTGCCAATAAATTCAAATGTACTGCCTAATTTTTTCCCTACCAGGTGGAGAATAGTAGGTCTTATTTCTAGTCCTTGACCCATTTGGTGTAGATTTTTGTGCAAGGTGATGAGAACACCATTTTATTCTACATGTAGCGATCCAGTTTGACAAGCATCATTTGTTGAAGATGCTGTGTTTTTTTCAATGGCTATTGCTGGTCTCCTTGTCAAAAATCAGATGGCTATAGTACCATAGGTTTATATGTTTGTTTTCAAAGATATTCCATTGACCAAAGTGTCTGTATTTTTGCTGATACCATGCTGTTTTGATTAATATAGCTCAGTAGAATAATTTATAATATGGGATGATGATGCCTCCAGCAATTTTAATTGTTCAATTACATTTTGGCTATCCTGGATCTTTTATGTTTCCAGATAAAATTCTATGATTATTTTTTAATTCATGTGGAGGTTTGTGTTGGAATTTTGATGGCGATTGCATTGAGTATGCCACAAACTTTTGGTAGAATGGCCATTTTCACAATATTAGTCCTACCAACACATGAGCATAGCTGGTCTTTCCATCCTCTTCATTCCTTTCTTCGGTGCTTTGAAGTTTTCATCACATAGGTCTTTTGCTTCCATTTTTAGATTTGTTCCAATATATTTTATCTTTGAGGGTATTATTGAGTGGTAGTGTTTCCATGATTTCTTTCTCAGGATATGTTGTTTGTATATAGGAAGACTATTGGTTTTTGTGGGTTAATTTTTACATTATTTTTCTGAATGTGTTTATGATCTCTAGGAGGTTTCTGGTGGAATCCTCATGTTCTATGAATAGAATAGTATCATTTGAAAAGAAGGAAATGTCTTTTGTTTTATCATATTTCTCTGGCTAAGACTTCAAGTGTTGTAATAAGCATGAGTGGAGAGAGTGAACATATTTTTTTTTTGTTCCTGATTTTAGTGGTAATGTCTCAAAATTTCTCCTTTATCATGAGACTGGCCATGGGCTTCCTATCTATCGCCTTCATCTTATCGAGATATAATGTTCCCTGCATCTCTAGACACTCCAGGACTTTTATCATGAAACGATGTTATATTTTGTCAAACTAATGAGATTATCATGTGGTTCCTGTCCTTGAGACACTCATGTAGTCAATTAGGATTACTCATTTATGTATGTTGAATCACTCCTGCATCTGTGGGATGAAATTGACTTGATCATGACTGACAATAATTATGAAGTGTTGT
>NW_008348080.1:74026-74214 GCF_000622305.1 Nannospalax galili
TATTTTTTTTTTGTTCCTGATTTTAGTGGTAATGTCTCAAAATTTCTCCTTTATCATGAGACTGGCCATAGGCTTCCTATCTATCACCTTCATCTTATCGAGATATAATGTTCCCTGCATCTCTAGACACTCCAGGGCTTTTATCATGAAACGATGTTATATTTTGTCAAACTAATGAGATTATCATG
>NW_008348080.1:74576-91029 GCF_000622305.1 Nannospalax galili
CGTGTGTGTGTGTGTGTGTGTGTGTGTGTGTGTGTGTGTGTGTGTATGTGTGTGTGTAGAAATTTCTTCACTTTTAAAATATATTCAGGATATTATAATCATAAAAAACTAACACAGAGGTACTCAATTTCATTATAATTGTAGTATTAGATTAGAAAACCACAGATTATTCACAACACAGTGATAGTGGGCAATTTCAATACTTTACTATCACCAATAGACAGATTACCTGGAAACAGAGAAACTCAGGAGTTAAATGACATCATAAATCAAATGAAACTACCAGATGTCTACCGAACATTCTACCAGAAACTTTTAAGACACATTTTTTTTTTCTCAGCAGCCCATGGCACTTTCTTCAAAATCAACCACATATTAGAACACAAAGCAAGCTTTAAGAAATATAAGAAAATTGAAGTAACGTCTTCTTCTCTATCCAGCCATATTGTAACTAAGCTGGATATTAACAACAATAGAAATGACTGAAGTGAACAAACTCATGGAAACTAAACAATTAATGAAAATTAGATAAAGGAAACAATCAAGGAGGATATTTAAAAATTCATAGAATTGAATGGAAATTAATATACAACATATTAAAATCTATGGGTCACGATGAAGTCAAGCTTATGAGGAAAGTTTAGAGGAATGTGCTCTAAACACAACAACAACAAACCCTGTAGCTATCTCAAATCAATAACTTAATGATGCATGTGAAGGTCTTGGAAAAACAAGAAAAAAACAATAGCCAGAAAAAGTTGACTTGGGTGATATAATAAAAGTTTGGACTAAAATTTATGAAATAGAAACAAAAAACAATGAAATGAATCAATGAAGGGGCTGGAGAGATGGCTCAGCGATTAAGAACACTGACTGCTCTTGCAGAGGAGCTAGGTTCTAATCCTATATAACCACTGTCCATAACTCCAGTTCCAGAGGATCTGATACCCTTTTCTGGCCTCTGTGGGCATTGGGTGTATGCAGGCAATACACTCATATACATAAAATTAAAGTAAAAAATTTTTAAATTTTAAAAAAGAATCAACGAAACAAAAGTTAATTTCTTGAAATTATTACCAAGATTGATAAATCTTTTACCAAATTAACTAAAGGCAAGAGAGATAACTCAAATTAATATTATTAGAAATGAAAACAGAAACGTTATGACGAGGTAATTCAGAAAACCGTAAGAGCATGCATTAAAATCTCTATTTTATCAAACCGAAGTAGCTTTTTGGTGATGTAACTGCCTTTGAGTCACCATGGTTCCTTAAGTGACCTAGATATTCTTGTTTGCTTATTTCTTTGGTCTTGTGCCCTGTTCATGTTCAACATAAATTTCTTCATATCTCCAAGGCAAAGACTTGGTCCAGTTTCACCTGCTTTTGATGTGGACTTTTATCATGATGTCACTGTGATAAAATAAAAAATTATGTACCGAAACAACTTAATGGAAATAAGGGTTTACTTTCAGCTCATGATTTCAGAAGTTCAATATGTGAATACTATTAAATGCCTCTGTCAACGGAGACTATCAAGAGCAAAACCACAAAAACCTTTTCCGTTTCCCTCATAGGTGTAATGGAGAGGGGGAACACCTGAATGCTGGGAATGAAGACACACACCAGCAAGCCTGTCTTTTTCTGTCATATTTCAAAACATAATTTCAGCCATCTTCAAAGTCATAGTTCTATGTCTGCCAGCACAAAATTCTTATTAATGTACAGTGTATGAGTGTTCTTCAATGTTTAAATATCTATTGAGTTCAATACATGGCATTTGTCTTTCTCCTGGTCCTATATACATTACAGCTTTGTAATTGTTTCATTTGATATCATAGGATTTCCTGCATTAGACAAGCACCATACGGCTAAGCAATAAAAGTTACTCTACAGATGTTCTATTTCTTTAATAGGCAGCAGCTAATTCACTTCCATGTAAAGAATTCTGAACATCGATCTTACCAAATTCAAACAGAAAATATAATTTCCTCTCACTACAAAATATAGTTGTAAAAGATAGCAGCCAAACATGAAAGAAATCTGTTTGACAGTTGGATTCAGAAGATTCCTGGGTGGGACACTTTCCACTGTGAATCTGTAATGCTCTCCATGCTGACGAGAAAGCTTCCTATATGCCTATGGCTTTCAGGACTGCCAATGCTGAAAATTCAGTCCTGCTCTGTTTCTGGAAAAACTAGCCAAGGTTTTAGACCATGAAAAGAAATGTGTGCTGACTATTCTTGCTAAAGAATGCCCAAAGGGGTAAAGAGATGGTAAAGCATTGTCTGAGTGTTCTGAACTGGCCTCTCATTGCATCTAAGCAGGGAGGTCAGCTAGGAAAAAGGTTGAAGTTCCGTGCCAAGTGGAAACCAGGCTAAATTCTGAACACACCGTCTTCTTTTTTTTTTTTTTTTAAACTTTTACAAAAAATTTATTGAGAATTTCATACATGCATATAAGATGTTTTGATCAAATCCATACCCACTCCCTCCCCTCCAACATTCCTCCCTCTGAAGAGGTAACCCTAAAATATTTTAAGGATTAGGTATAAGCTCCCAAATGCTTTTGACATTTTGACATTTTTGGCCTTTGGAACAGACTGTGTTGCTAACAGTCCCAAGGACATTTTGACTTTTACCCCAGAAATTGGCTACATTTCTTTAGGGTCTTTTTACCCAAACTGCCTAGCCAATTCCCACCTCATTATCTTGCAGTCCTCTGAAGGGGTTACCCTAATTGCCAATAGTGAATAGTGATGCAAACCACTCTGGCTTCTTCCATGCTGAACAGGGATTCAGGGTGAGGCGATTGGAGTACCCCTTCAGTGGGTCTATCTAAAAGACTCCCAAATTGCATAACTCTTATCTGTAAGGGGAAAACAAAGTTCTTGACTGGTGAATAGGAGATGTGAAGGAGAAGTAAAGGCAGAGTAATTAGCATTACAAATTCTAGACAAGGAAGTAGAAAAAAGTCAGAACAGGGCAACAATTGGGCTTGTTGAGGGTTGTGCCCATTCATTAAAGGAGTGCCAAGCAGGGTCATTGGACCCTCTCCTGAGTATCTAGCCACTCTTCCCAGCCAACTAGTCCAGAGGCCTTGGGAGATAAAAGAAAAATGAGGAAGAACTCAATAGAGAAATGCTTTTGGAAGTCCTTGTCAAGAAACTCCAATGGACTCTCATATGAACATTTGAAAATGGCACCATATTTTCTTGTGCCCTGTCTCTTGAAGATGGCAGTATGCATATAATTTGGAAAGTGTATAAATACATGGAAATAGTAATACATATTTTCTAAGTGAAAAAGAAAGGGAGTATTTGGATTGGTAAGTTCTGAGATGTGGTTATGCAAACTTGTCAGAGTAGAGTAAGCCAGGTGATTTGGAGAAGATCAAAGAACTGAGAAGACATCATACTTTGCTGGCTTGAAAATCCCCATAGCCTAAGCTGTGTTGATCTTGAGCCAGGGTAAACAATTGTATTGAAAAGACAGAATTAAAGAAGATTGGCAGTGAATGTGATGGAGAATGGAACTAGAATATCCTTTTTTCAAGGAAGTGGATCGGTATCTAGAGGCAAAAATTCATCGTGAGACTTCAGCCCACTCATCAATTTTGTAATTCATACATTACTAGGAATTAAAATATGGAAGAATAAAAGAAGCTGTTAAGCTTGAAAAATATTATACGAAAGTTAATACTTTCTAAGCTAATTAAAAAGAAATAAATAGAATTTCCTCTGAAATCATCTAATAAAACTTATTAAGCAAACTAAAACACATAATGAAAAATGGATTGGAAAATTACCTTGACTCCTAAATGAGATAGTCTAAAGTTAAAATTTCTTACCATTGGGGGATCCAGGTAAAGGAATACTGGACACCAGAAGGAAGAGTGAGCAAGCTTTCAGCATAGCTGGAGTGCAGGAGCAGGAGAGAATATCTTAAGAGTGGAGGGGACCAAGGGTGTGGGGTTAGGAGTGGCAAGTCAGGAAGACTATGTAAAGAACAGAGAAGCTGCTTTGTTTTTAAATTCATTTTTTTTCTTTTAGTAACTGTTTTATTCTTTAGCTAGCACATTTTCAAAGTTGTTCTTTTTAAAAAAAAATATTATTTTATTTTATGTGTATGAGTGTAATGCATCCATGTAGGTAAGTGCACCCATGTCATGCAATGCCCATGGAGGACAGAAGAGGCTGTCAGATCCCCTGGAACTGGAGTTACAGACAGTTGTTAGCTGTCATGTGGGTGCTGGGATTTGAACCCAGGACTTCTGCAAGAACAACCAGTGTTCTTAACCTCTGAGCCATCTCTCCAGACCCCTAAGTTGTTATTTTTTAAAGATGACTTTTATTGATTCTTTGAGATTGTCATACTATGTATTTTGATCATATTCCAACTCTCCTCCAAATGCTTCTATTATGTTTTTAAGACTTATCAAGTCTAATTTATATTCCCCAAATTGTCCCAGCTAAGTATATTCCCTGGAACATGGTCAACCTTGCAGGCATCAAACCCTTAATGAAACTTGGCTTCCCCTTTCCCAGCAGCTATTAATTGTAAATATTTACTCAGCTAGAGGTGGGGTTTTGTTGATGATTTCTTTCTTGTAGGCAGTGAGGGAGATTTGATTTTTATGTTCAGATTGAAGTACTCCTTCTAGTATTATTTATAAATCATGTTTAGTAATTATAAATTATTTACCTTGTTTTTATCATGAAAAGTTTTCTCATTCAATTTAATAGATTGTTTTTCTGGGTATAATAGTTGGGGGTGATAGTTGTCTTTCAGAATTTGGAATACATCTTTCTAGGCACTTCTAGCTTTTAAGATTTCTGTCAAATAATCAGGTATTATTCTAACAGGTCTGCCTTTCTAAGAGACTTGAGTTTTCTCAACTGCAACTTTCAATACCCTTTTTGTTTTGTGATTTTATTGTGTTAACAATAATATGTCATGAAGAATTATTTTTATGGTCCTATTTGGTGCTCTGCTGGTCTTGTACCTGAATAGGATTTTCTCTATGCTTGTGAAATTTCATTCTATGGTATTGCTGAAGATATTTTCTGTCTTCATTGTGCTGTTTATCTTATTGTATCATAATAATTTAAAGGTTTATTTTAATCAATAGTTAATTGTCACACAAAGAATGTTTTTTCTCAGATTCATAGTCCTTAAAGAAGGGAAAGAATAATTTGAGCAAATTTCATAAGAAGCACTCTTCAGATACAGCATGTATTTACCATAGACAAAGTTAGTTCCAACATCACTGCAGCTTGGCAATTTTGCTAAGGCCAAGACAGGTTTTCAGGGAAACATCTGTGTACTCTGAAGGTCATTAGAGCCAGAGTGGTCAGTGCTGACAGATGAGGCTGCAAAGGCCCTAAGGCCTATGACCATCAGAGCTCTAAGCACTGGAGACACAGTTGACCAAGTGGTCTGTCCATACTCTGAGACTGCAAAGAACCTATCAAACCAAGCTCCTATTTGCATTTTCAGGTACAACAGCTGAGATACATGCATCACATGTGTGGGCTGAGAAACGTGGATTGGTTATTAAATTCTCACATATATGATCTTTAAAGAAAAATTATTAGAACAAAATACAACTTATTCATGTAGCAAACCACATATTTGGAATTATGTCTAAGCTAGGAAGTACCCATGATACTGCCTCTTAGCATCTCTCCCCTCTCTCACAACCTCTAAGCTTCTTGGCACAGGATGACTGTTATCTCCCCCTCACTGCAATGAGGTCAGAGGTCCCCAGGAGTGCTCTAGTAATCCTAAATTCAGTATTTCTCACTGTACATTAGCAACTAACATTAGATAAATTATTGTTTTCCTTGGCAGCCTGAACATTGCTATAAAAAGTTTTTGTAAGTTAAAGTGTAATTGTCAAATTATTCTAACAAGCAGGGGTGGATTTAAAAAGTTATATGGTATAATGCTGTAAATTAGCAGTTTATAAATTCTTTGTTAGTGTAATCATTGCCAACATGAAACCACAGACACTCCAGGGGTAAGGTTGATATTTTCAGTGCCATTGTATAACGATGATATGACATGAAAGAACTCTGTCCAGTGAGTATAGAAATAAAAACTGAGACTGAGTGTGATTTATCAGGAAAGTGTTTTTATTTGGTTGTTTTCTTCATTAAAAAATAAAATAATATTTATTTTGTACATGTGTATGTTTAGGTATGTGCTTGCATGCACACATGCCATGGTGTGCATGTGGAGTGCATATGGAAATCATAGGCAACTTGTGGGAATCAGTTTTCTTCTTCTACCACGTGAGTCCTGGCGATTGAATTGAAGTCATTAGGCTTCATCATTTCACTTGCCCTTTCACAAATGTTTCATTAGAAAGAAAAAGGAGTTTGGTTAAAGGAGAGAGCACTGACTGCAAGGGATTTGGGGTGTGCACTGACCAAGAAAAGAACATGCACTTCATGTTTGGTATGGTTTGAGGTCAGATAAGTTTTTATAGTTATGAGTATCTTTCCTTCATTCCTTCCCTTTTTTGCTGCTTTTCTTTTCTTCTTTACTTCCTTTCCCTTCATTCCGTTCTTTCTTTCCTTTCTCTTGTTTCTTTCTTTCCTTTAGTTCTTCATTCGGTGTCTTTCCCTCTCCTTCCTTCGTTCCTTCATTCCTTCGTTCCTTCCTTCCATCCTTCGTTCCTTCCTCCTGTCCTTCCTTCTTTCCTTCCTTCCTTCCATCCTTCCTTCCTTCCTTCTGTCCTTCTTCCTTCCTTCCATCCTTCATTCCTTCCTTCCTTCCATCCTTCTTTCCTTCCTTCATTCCTCCCTCCCTCCCTTCCTTCCTCCCTCCCTCCCTCCCTTCCTCCCTCCCTCCTTCCCTTCCTTCCCTCCCTCTCTCCATGCATCCCTTCTTTTCTTTTCTTCCCTTTCTCTTTCTCCTTCTTCTGTTTCAGTCATCTCTTCCCATGTATGACATATTTAGGAATAAGGGACATTTTATAAATTGTCTTTAAAGGAGGTGAGGGACTCAGTGTATAACAGACCTCTTGGATTAAAGGCATGAACACTAATTTTTTCTTGTCTCTATTAGCATTCCTGTTGCCATCTCAGAGGGCCATGAGTTAATGGTGAATGAAATAAATATAGCTTTTTTTAAAATAAAAAAATGAATGTTAGGACCTAGGCACTGTGACATCCTCTCTTCCAAAGCAATCAGTCTGTCCCTTAAGACTAAGAGCTTAGCAGGCTTCTGTATGGCAGAGCACATAGAACTTGATAGGAAAAGCAAGCAATTGCAAAAATTTATGTTCTTTCCTAATTCCTGCCTCTGTCGGCTAGGCCAGGTGAGGTCACACTCATTACCACCACTTGCACAGCACACCTGCACCTTCCCCATGTTGCTGCATAAGAGTTGTTGATCATCTCCACTTTTTTTTTCCCTCCTGAGAAAACACGCCTTTAGACTAAACTTGAGCCTTATCTGCCTTGCCTAATAGTAAAGGAATGGGATAAACTTCATCAGGGGCATTATCTTTTCTTTCCAAATTAATGCTGCTGAGGTGGGAACCGGAGTTCACTGCTTTCTCCTGCCGGCCATCTCAAATCTCTTGCTTCATCACACAGCAGATGTAACACCTGGGATATTTCTGAGGGAAACTATGGGATCGTGTTCCCAATTCCAGCATCAATGTTCTCCCATTACCAGGTAAGGGAAGAATGAGGCAAGCTGTTCTCTTACAAAATGGAATGAATTCAAGAACAGAATTACCAACCTATCAGTCCAGTGGAGAACAGTCATGGCTTCTTCTTTAAAGACAGCTCCCTCAAAGATGTCTATATTGACTATGCCAGGGTCCAGGAACAAATTAGGCCATGTTGTGTGGCAGAGGGAATTTGGTGTGCAAATTATATTCTGATACATTATCCCATGTGTCCCCATTAAAGGCACAAGCATGAATTTCAGCCTGGTGTGATCTGCATTGGACATCTGAGTTACAAGGCTGAACAGTAGTAAATGTATCTTGTTATATGTCCCTAAGTCTGTAGTTGCATATTAGCAACAATAAACATACAGAGCTCTTCAGAAATTCATCTGTATATAAAATGTTTTCTGAGAAGGTAAGCATGTATTTCTGAGTGACAAACTGCTTGTCTAGTGTGTGAGACGCAAGTGTACCTGGGTTCCAGATCCAGCACCACCAAGAAAATAGGATAAACAAGGAATTTGGGGGCAATACGTCTCATACCTACTTAGCTTCGGAGACATGTATAGTTTATGCTTATGGAAGTCATAAAGTGTTAAATAGCCAAAGCACCATATAATGTATGAAGCAGGATATTTTTTCTTAATAGATTCTAGGATAGACTTTTTAAAAAATAGAGTGATTCTGCAGAATGGCTAGATCAGTCTCATTCTTCACTCATCATTCTCCATTAAACCAAGTCACCAGACTCTGCTTCAAGAATTAGTTCCCTAATACCCGGGGAAAGCAAAATGGTGAACTATTTGTCTCAGAAGACATAAAGAAGAGAATGAGTGAAGCTCTGCATGTCTGTCTCCCTCCTGTCCACCTACCAGTCCACCTCCATTTGTTGTGTAGGGCTGTCATCAGACAAACACCGTCTTCCTGGGATCAGCTGTGTCCACTTGCTTAACTTTATCATAGCTGGGCTTGTTGACTGTTCATAAGCCCCTCCCCTTTGTCTTTGCATGGAAGGTGGGGCAGTGAGAGTCAAGGAAAGCTTGCCTGAGCATTCAGCCACACCTCCCAACCTGTGATCAGTGATTTTTCTCTACTTGCATGAGGCCTGGGGGAGGGGCTAGAGCATAAAGGGTGGGGGAAGATTAGAGGAGGTGCTCTCTCTCCATTTTTTGCAGCCTTGTATGGGAGCACCCACGTTACCTTATATAAGTAAGCCCAATAACACAAGGTTTTTCCAGAGTGCACTTTGGTGGAATTGTACCTTAATTTGTCATTAGGACCAAGGGAGGAAGGGGGTGGTCATTGTTTACATACATTCCCCAAAGGAATTTGACCAATATCATTCTGTCCCCTTTCCAAATTCTTCTGCATTCTGACCCCTTCCCAGTCTGTCACCATTCTGTCTAAGCAACATACCCATGGCATCTCTATAGTCTCATCTAACCTAGGCATGGAAACAGACAGTTGCATTCACTTTTTGAATCTTTATTTCTGAAGACTCCTGTGCCAGCTAAAACTTGCATTAGATGAATTTGTATGACTTCTCTTGTTCATCTGTCCTGCTGTGAACTAGCCATGAAAGAGGAAATAATTTACCCTGGCCTTCTCTCTTTTACATGTTCCAATTCCTTCTGGAATCCATGAATTCTTTCTTGTCTTCTCTTTTCCTCCTCCTCTCCCACAACACAATCCTCCTATAAACATCAGAACACACATGTTTTGACCTGTATAGCAGATTTATGGCATATTCTAGGGAGCTCATGTCTCGTATCAGAATTTTCCCAGGCTCTGTAGTTTCTGCCATTTTTGAGAGCAATGTTTTAACTCTACAGTTCTGTCTAAAATATTTGATGGTATTTTGTCATTTCAGTAAATCCATTATAATACAATCCCACCAAGAAAAACAGAAGCAGTTTCTCTATGAATTTAGCACAATATTTAAAATATTTGTTTATTGTTTCTTAATAAGTCATAAATTCTTTAACCCTTCTGGTTACTTATTAAAGTTTACATAGGTACTGCTCACTAGTTATTACATAGGAGCTCCGTGATATGTATTCAATGACTATATTAAAAGATGATGGTTTCCAAAGCCATTTTCGCAAGTCTCAGCAAAAGTTTACAGAATGTCCACAAATGTGTTTTTATTTATTTTGATTTAATTGATTTCATTGAACATTTTGTTTCGGCCACTGGAAAGATGGCTCAGTGGTTAAGAGCACTGGCTGCTCTTCCAGAGGACCTAGATACAATTCCCAGCACCCACATGATGACTAACAACCTTCTTTAACTCCAGTTCGAGGGGATCTAGCACTCCTTTCTAACCTCCATGGGCATTAAACAACATGGGTATACTTACATACATAAAGGAAAACACTCGTACAAATAAAATAAAAGATAAAAATTAAATAAATTAATAAAATTTCATTTGTAATTGTGCGTGATATGCACATTTCATGTGAGTGTGTATGTGTGTGTGTGTGTGTGTGTGTGTGTGTGTGTGTGTGTAAGCTAGAGGTCAATTTTGGTATCTTCCTTGATCATTCTCTGTCTCATCTTAGATACAGGATTTCTCCCTGACCCTGGGCTGCTAGGCTAGTGAGCTTTAGAGGTCTGTCTCTCTCTGGCCCATTTCCCTCAGGACTAGGGTTACAGAGGCACACCACTGGCTTTGACACGTGTGTGCACTAGGGGTGTGCATTCCTCACTGCCACTAGCATTTGTGTGTGTGCTGGAGATGTGTGCTCACATTTTCATGTTTTGTAACAGATATTTTACCTGCTAAGCTGTCCCTCCGGCCCTCACTGGACTTTATGTTAATTAAATATATGAATCTTTATTGTTTACCTTACTGATACAAAAATATAGCTATCAAAAAATTTGAAAAAGAACGTGCATTTTGGCAAAAACTGATACACCAAGTGGAGGTGCTCAGTGGTTGATTATTTCAGGACAGAGAGGAGAAGGAAAGGAAAAAAAAAATCTCAGAATGGATTTGCAGGTGTGTCCAGATTTTGCAGTTGTATTAGACCTTAAGGAGGAAGAAAGGCCTGGTCTAAGCATAAATTAATTTAGTTTAGATGAAATGAAGTAAAGGGTAGGGGATGTAGCTTAGCATGATGGTTAATGTAGTGTACATGCAGAGTTGGAATATAGGTAGTTGAGTCTCAACATAATTTAGGGTTAAGAATGATCAACCCCATATTCTATTAAGAAATCAAATAAGAGAACGATAGGTATGGCATGCACATCTTTAATCCCAGTACTGGGTAGGCGGGGGCAGGTAGAACTCTGTGAGTTTAAGGATAGCCTTGTCTATATAGGCAGGACTCCATAAAGAGACCCTGTATAAAAAAAGTAATTAACTAAAAGAAAGAATGGAGAAAAATTAACAAATCATGGAGCAGTAACATCTTTAAAAAAGTTCTTAAACTGCTTTTTAACAAACCAGTTATAAAATGTATCTGCTGTTTTGCCTCATGCCCCACTCTGAGACTGTCTTATCAACACACACACCCACACACCCACACACCCACACATTCCCACACACCCACACAAACACGTACACACCATCACTTTTGCACATGTGTGTGTTCAGTCTTCTATGGCAGCTGTAACAAGGCATCTTTGGCGTAAAAACAGAGGTTTGCTTTTTTTCATAGATTCAGAGCCTAGAGATGTTACATCAATGTCTGAATGACTGTTTCTCCTGGTATTTACGGCTGGCAGGCTTCACCGTGTCCCTACACAGTTTTTCCTCTGGCAGTTTTGTCCTTGGCATTTGCCTGGATAAATATAATTCCAAATTGAAGAGTTGCTTTAGGGAGAGTCCATTCGTTTCTCAGCTTAGTATTTTCTGTGCATATTTGCAACTGAGACAGTGAGGATAGGGACTCAGAGATAAATCTTGGCTGAGTAAGCCCATCTTAGCATGTGGTATGGAGTCTCCATAATTCAAAGGCTCTTTGGGGACCATGCATGAGCATGTCTGTACAGAAAAGCAGCATGTTGGTACAGATAAACTGTGAAAACCCAAGTGAAAATGAAGCTGCATTGCTTCCCAGGGGCTCCACAAATTCCATTATAAGTAGTTATTACTGAGGAATTTCAGACATGTCCAATGCTTTAAAATATGCCTGCATAGCTACATCAGCCAACATTCTAGCAGGAATGGGGGAAGGGCACATAGGCCCTATTCCTATTGAGGAGCTACAGGAAATCATAGGTCCTTGAGGAAGGGAGAGTCAGTTTTCTTCACAGACAATCCTCCTGATAGATCTCCCATGCACAAGAGGTCAATCCTATGCCTATGTGCTTAGGAAACAGAGGTGAACCTGAGAGGGGGGATGGGAGGTTTGCAGGCATAGTTGGAGGGAGAAGGAAGGATGAATATGATAATAATATGTTGATTTCCACATATTATTTTTAAAGAAACAGTTTTTAAATGATTATAGAAAATATCCCATTCTTTGGCTTAAGGCTATTCCTAGAATATTGGTCTTGGATAAGAGATGGAAATGTAGTTAACAAGGCAGGGGTTGGAGAGGAGAGAAGGAACCCAGTGACCTGGTGAAGTCAGGAGCAGTATGTACAGCATCATTCAAGGGAAGAAACATTTCTACAAAAAATTACAAATCCAGGTCATATTTTCTTTTGACTACAGATGCTGACAATAACAGTTATCTATTCATTATATTTTTAGTAATTCAATCCATTTAATTTTCATTAGGAGCAGAGACTTAGCAAGGCAAAATGCACCAAAAGATTCAACTCTAAGAATAAAATCTAGGAAGACAATGCCAGCCTTCCGCCTGTTCTTCAAGCTATGTGAACCTCAAAAACAACTGAGAACCGTAAGAAAAAAAAGTCACCTCTGTGTATGCAGTGAAGGGCCCACGAAGTAAAGGAAAACCAAAACCCTTCAAGGTCTGTTATACTTAAGAAGACATGTTTTACTGACCATTGTTCAATGCATACACATTAGATTAAATTACACCACTTTTCATTATTCAAGTTTATGAGATGATGCTTATAAATGCCTGGATTTTGAAATTGGAGACCCTAGTTCTCTGGCCCCATCACATAAGCATGCATGTGATAAGCCTCATGCTCAAAATATTCCAACATGTCTATCAGTCACTTTTCTGTTTCTATGATAAAGCACCATGACTAAGGTTACTTAGAGAAGGAAGAGTCTATTGGGATTACAGTTGTAGAGGATAAGAGTCCATCATAGCAGGGATGCATAGCAAGAGGCAACAGGCAGAAAGCTGGGTGCTCACATCTTGAAGCAGGTATAGGAAGCAGAGAAACAAACTGGAAACAAACTTGGATGAGACAGAAATGGGCAAGGCTATACACTCTCAAAGCCCACGCCCAGTTGCTTCCTCCGGCAAGGCTGCACTCCTAAACTTCTGCAATCAGCAGCACCAACTGGAGGACAAGTCTTCAAGTACTTGGAGCCTATATGGGAAACTCCTCATTCAAACCACCACACCATCTAAAGATAACAAGTAATTGCCTCGCCATGTTTCTAGAACATTGTGATGAACTGTTCCAAATGTCGGGTATGATCATAAATACTACATTTCTCTTATTTTGATCAAGGAATACTGTTAGGTCCAGTGTACCCAGCTGAGCTGAATGAGTTTAGCCATTGTTCAGTTAAGCTTTGGGCTCAAAGCTAGACTTAAAGCATCCTCAGGAAGCTCTTCTGCTCTTGAACAAAAGTTCTGGAAGACACAAAGTTCATGTCCAGTCATGCATGTCTACAGGTTTTCTGAGTGTAACCGTAGATGAAGGACTCTTAGATAGCGAGACTGGAGAGGAAGAGAGGAGAAACCTCAGAGTTGAGGTTACAGCATTCCTCAGCTGACTGCCATAGTACTGTAAGACCAAGCCATGTGAGAACTTTGCATTATAATTAGCAAGGTGAACCAATTAATAAAATGTGATTGTAAGTGAACAGTGAGGCACTTCAACAAAAAGGGCATTTTGGAGGCCATGAGGAGTACGAGGTCAGGTACCAGCCACTGTAGCTGGAGAGACCGACAAAGGTCAAATCACTAAATTTTTTATGCACAACTCAAGGAGCTCTGATTTTGCTCTCTAATTTTCATTATTGATGATTCTTTCTTTGGTTAATAGTCAATCTAATTTTGAGCCATGAAAAGAATACTTAGAAGATAACATCTTTTTCCAAAGCAATTATAATGGTTAGTATTTTGAAACAACAAGACACAGATAATAAGAAAAAGTATCAGGAATCAGAACAGGAGAAAAATTATCAGTTGAGAATGTGTTTAATTCATCTTTAGTTATTAAAAATCCTTCAAATATGTATGTTATTTGCCTCTATTATAATCACTGTTGGTGGAGGTTCACAGATCTCTGATTCATACCAAGCCAGGAAGGATTACAGAATTTTACAAGCTACAAAATATTTTCCATTTTCTGGTTGCTATTGTTGTTGTTGTTTTGTTTTGTTTTGTTTGTTTGTTTGTTTTTGGCGGGGGAAGGTCTTCTTGTAGCCTCAAGTGGCCTGGAACACGGTACATAAAGCAGACTGATCTTGATCTGTCTCTGCCTCCTGAGTCCTGGGACTAAAAATTCTTACCTCCATACCTGGCCAGCTACAAAATATTTTGCATGAGGTAGTGAATTATATTTTGATAACAACATCAAGTGCCTAAAGTACATTAAGATTCCTGCATCTCTATAGTGGTTTAGAAATTAATCAGAAATGTAAGGAAATCATAATGCTAGCTAAAATGGAGCTCAAGAGTTTTTCCTCCCAGAATTGTTAGTGGTGAGGTCTGGCTCACATTGTTTTTTTAAATTTTTTTATTGAAGTTTTGTGCATTTCATACAGAAAATCATCTATATACCCACTTCTGTTTTGATACCTTCCCATAGGCCCCAACTGGAATTCATTCGTTCTGTCAGTTGTGTTAAGGTCTATCATGTGCAGTTAGTGTTGGGAAACGCCCCTCAGTGCAAGATCATCCATTGGGATCTAATCAACTTATCTAGAGCCCCTCCTTTTAAGAAGATCAGATCTTCCTCACCCAGAAGCAATCAGCTGCCAATAATTATTTGACTAAGATTAGGGCCTTCTGTTCTTTTCCACATTTTTGTTCTGGGTTTTTGTCTACTTAAGTTTGCATGGGTCTTGTGCATGCTGACACCATTGCTGTATGTTTGTATGAGAAGGGTCCCAGGTGCCTGTAGGACCATTTTTGTATGGTCATGCACCTCCTCCTCAGCTCTTACAATTTTCTTGCCCCCTCTTCCACAATGGTCCCTGAGTCCTGGATGGGTGCCCTGTCCAAGGACCCCACATTCTGCATACTCTTATTCTCTTGCATTTTGGCCATTTGTGACCTTTTGTATTCCTGGCCCTCTGTTGCATGAGCGAGCTCCATTGATGAGAGTCGAAAGATACATTAGTGTTCTCTTCATCTCTTGTTGTATGTTCCATGAGACTTAGGTGTAGACGTTGCATCCTAGATGTGTCACTTAGACTTGGTTAATAGTCCAGTATCTTTATAGTGGTTTAGGAATTGATCATAAATGTAAGGAAATCATAATGCTATCTAAAATACACCTGGAGAATTTTTCTCCTAGAATTGTGTTTGGTGAACTCTGGCTCACAGAGGAAGTGTTACTGTCAGGATGACTTTGGCTGGTGTTCTGGGCCTCTGCTGCTCTTGCTCAGGGAGTGGACACTGCAAGGCGATGGTATGAAGAACACACTAGCCAGAATTCTCTATTGCTTTCTGTATTTGCATTACATTTGATTTCCATTTCCAAACTTTCCTAATGTTTCTAATAAACATAAAATCAACTCAGTTCTGAAGTTATGTATTATCTCTACCATAAGATCATTTGAAAATATTACAAATGAAAATAATTAGATTTTCTTATTTGTCACTAAAAAGATTACAAAGTATATTGAAATGCTAGTCATACCACACTTCTGTGCTTCACGTGTGTTTGTAAAAGTTTTAATGTAGTGTAAGCAGAAATATCAGTTAATTAAATGAGTAAACCAAGTAATTCATTTATGGTAACCAAGCTTAAATACATTTATTATGTATTTTCTTAACGTAATATGCTACTTCTGATATTTAGAGAAACAATATATTCTGTGAACACTAGATTCATTCATAATTGTGAACTGTTATAGTTTGGATAAAAAAAGGGCTTTGAATCGGAAAATACTCTCAGTATGATTATTTCATTTTCAATGATTAATGATGTTGGCATTTGGCTAATAATGAAACTACATTACTTTGTATTTCTCTGGCAGTCTTCAATTAAGAACTTCAAAGACTTCTCTCCTTATACTCTCAAGAAATAGTGTGTAAGCTCATAATCATAGTTTTCTAATGGTCAAAGTCATTGGGTACTCTTTCAGAAAATTAAGCAATTTAAAAAATATTCTGCTAAAAATGTATTAGGGAATGAATATGAACAAAATACACCATATACATGTATGTCATAATGAAGCCCAGTATTGTGTATAATCAATATATACTAATAAAAACATGAATTAAAGAAAAAAAAAGTAGTCCAAACTAAAACTTTTATAATTTTTCAGGTATTGTCCATAGGTTTTATAATACTCCAGTGGTATTAACAGCTGTGATGGTTTCACTGAGCCTGAGTATGTGAATCTAATTAAATTGAAATCTAAGAACATTCTTTGAAATGATGTTAATATCATTACAGGAAATTAAGAAATGAAGGGTTGGGGTTCTGTGTGA
>NW_008348080.1:91223-91887 GCF_000622305.1 Nannospalax galili
ATAATATTTTAATTAATTCCTTGAGTAACTCATGTAATGTATTTTCGCTATACTCATACCTGTACTACTCACCCTAACTCCCCATAGATCCACCTCCAACTACCCACACCTTCTGTTTTGTTTAATAACCCAGCTGGTCCAGTTGGAGCTTCCCATATACTCATGGCTATGGGGCCATCTATTAGTGTGGTCTACCTACCAGAAGTTACATCCTTAAAGAAAATGAGTTCTCCTTCACCCAGAGGCCATCAACTGTGCATAGCACCATGGTTATGCATAGGGGCTCATGAGCTCCACCCATTCCATGACACTTTGTTGAGTAACCTGATCTTGTGCTGGTAAACAATGTAGTGGTTGAGTTCATGAGTACAGATGTCCTGTCATGTCCAGAAATAATGATTTGCTCTTGTCCTCCCTGACTTTTTATAAATGTTCTTCCCCTTCTTCCAGCAAGTTTCCTGAGCCTTTGGGAAGAGGGTGCGGTATAGATGCCCCATTTTCTGTTCAGCACTTCACAGACACTTACTTACTGCACTTAGAACAGTTGTGAGTTTCTGTATTAGTCACCATCAAATGCACAATAAATTTCATTTCTCTGATGAGATCTGAGAACTGCACAAATCTTTGGGTATAGAGATATCCCATAACTAGCAATGAACTTTTC
>NW_008348080.1:93841-104321 GCF_000622305.1 Nannospalax galili
CTTTCAGTCAAGTTGTTGGCCAGGATAGATAAAGGCTCTTCCAGACAGTAACTCAACATACTACTGGAAAAACGAACAGCAGACCCCAATTCTATCCAAAGGAATACTGACAATGGATTGCCGTAGATGAGGAACAGCTGATCCTCCAGGAACAGGGACCTCTGGCTGACTAGATTTACCAGAAGGGCAGATAGGGGGGAATGGATGGGGGTGTTGACAACACAGTGGACAGTGGCAGAGATAGCAGAGTATGGAGGCTCTAGTGGGAGAGGGAGGCTGTCTACCTGACAAGTTTGTATTCATGCTCAGATGCTGAGGAGCTCAGAAGGTGGGTGACTGTGACCAATGATAGTCATGTATATATAGATTAGAAATGCATGTGAAAACGTCTCAATTTCAATTGCCTTGGAATAAATTTTTCTGTAAAAAAAAAAAAAAAAAAACACCAAGATTCTTCTTGAAGTCCCTCAAATTAAGGTAAAGAATAAGAACAAATCATTCTGGAAGAACGCAAAGGAAAATAGCTTTAGATACTTAAGTGACAATAGAATTTATTCTCATAATTGTTTTAATAGCTTTTGTATAATCCTCATCGCTATTATGAGATATAAAATGTATTTATCAAATCTGTAATCATTATGCCAAAAAATCTGAATTACTGTAATATTTTGCATATTGTTAAAATTAACTTTAATTGTAAAAAAAATTTAAAAAAAAGAATATGTCAATAAAATCTACTGTTTCTGAAAAAAAAAGTGTTCACTATCCTTCATCATCAGCAAAATGCAAATTAAAACTATGCTGGGATTTTACATTAATTAGTCAGAATGACTAAAATTAAGAAAACAAATGAGTGCAAATGCTGTTGAGGATGTGAGGAAAGGAAAATTTTCATTCCCTCTTTGTGAGAGTGCAAATGGTTTAACCTATGGAAATTAGTGAGGAAGCCCCACAAAAAGAAGTAGATCTACCACATGATTCAGCTACTGCATCCCCATGTGTACACCAAAAGGACTCTATTTCCTACTACAGAGACACTTGCTCATTGGTTCCTCATCATTTCCCTATTCATAGTAGGACATGGAAATAGTTTGATGCCTATCCAATGATGAATATGGTACTATGCAATGAAAGTTAGTTCAGGTGTAAAGAAAAGAAGTGAAACTTTTTAAACAGAACTAACATGGGTCAGAAGAACTTTTAAAATGGAGTTAGTGAAAAACAGAATGTAGAACCCAGGAAGAACTAGAGGAAGGGAAGGAAGAGATTGTATTTGGAAGTACACAGTGAGAGTACAGGAAGTGTGATTGTTCTGCTTTCTTGCTCAGCAGTTTACATTATTTCTCCATGTGCTGGATAGCTTCATTTGTCAGTTTGACATACCTGAGAGGATAGAACCTCATTTGAGGCATTGTCCAAATGGGATTCACCTCTGGCTATGTTTGTGAGGCATTTTCTTATTGCTGTTTATTGTGGGAGGATTTGGCCCACTGTGGGTGGTGCCATGACCTTTTCAGGTGGTCCTAAGTCATATAAGAAAGCAGGCAGAGGATAGGTGAGAGGAAGGAGAGAATAAGCAGCATTATTCCACGGTCTCTGTTTCAGCTCCTGCCTGGAGTTCTCGCCCTGATTTGCCTCAGTGATTGACTATGACCTTGGAGTTGTAAGAATATATAACTTCCTTCCTTCCAAATTTGTTTTTGGTCAGTGTGTTTACCAGAGCAACAGAAACCAAATCGGGACAATACCTTTCTTCTCACCACCATACATCCAAAAGGAAAGGCCTGCCAATTTATCTTCAAATTTTGAAAAGAAAAATAAAACCCAAAACGAAAATAAAACTTCTAAATTGTGGTGCTGACTACATGTCACCTCATTTTCACTCCTGATTCTAAATTAACTGTGTATTATTATCTGAACATACCTACAGAAGTTGAATATCATTTGTTAGCAGAATTAACTACACATCTTCGGATGTAGCTTATGCTTATCTTAGGCCTGACTTCTTTTGCTTGACTTAATCTTCAGAAAGTAGTGAGAAAAGATTAATTCATTTCATCATCATGAAGGCCATGGGTTTATGCTGGCAGACCTGCCTTCTGCCTGCTGTTTGTGCTTTACCCTGAGTCGTGGTCATAAGAAAAGGTACTCTCCCATGTCATTTTACCCTGCTCATGTGATATCACAGATGACTTTGAAATTGGTTGACAGGACAGCTTACAAGAGGTTACTTGAGGGAAATAGCAGAATACAAAGTTCATAAGCAGTTGCTTAAATTTACTCCAAAGTATGTTGTTATTTCTCTGGGTACATTATAATGTATAGTTTAAATTATCTCTGAAATATTCCATAATACCCATAATATTTTTCTATTTTTTTGAATAATGATTATTTGTAAGTTCTGGAGATTTTCCCAAAGGAAAGATATTTCAAAAATATTAGCAGGATGGGGCTAGAGAGATGGCACAGCAGTTAAGAACACTAGCTGTTCTTGCAGAGGCCCCAGGTTCAATTCCCAGCACCCAAATGGTAGCTAACAGCTGTCTTTAAATCCAGTTCCAGGGGATCCGACATCCTCTTCTGACCTCCCCAGGCACCGTACAACATGAGTGCACCTACACACATGCAGGCAATACACTCATACACATATAATAAAAATAACAAAAATTTTAGAGGGACAAAAACTGTAGTATGAATTTCGCAAGTGACATTTTCATGTGAACAAAAACTATAAAAATCATATTACAGTAACTGATTTCTTCCTAACATTGATTAGGTTCCAATCATGAATGATGTGAAACAAGGATCTGAACTCTCAGTTATGGTGAGATGCCTTTGCTGGCTAAGAATCATGGTGGAATTTCTACTACAAAGAGCATAGCATCTCTTAGCCCATGAGCTCTCTCCATTCTTAAAATGGAATCCAAGTCTAAACTGTAGCAGATCTGATAGCTAAGTGACCACATATCTCCATTGGACTAATGCTACATGGTTCATTGCTTCTAGAATGAAAGACAAGAGATTAAATATTAGAAAAGAAATAAAAGAATTGGTGAAGACAGTGATGACACTCCAAGGAAAAGGGCTGGCACTGAGCACAGAATATTAAAATTATAAAGTACATTAAAATGTGAATAACGCAGTTATTAATAAAGAATATTGCAATAGCGGAATAAAGAATTTAGTTATCAAAAGGAAAAGCATATCTTAATTAGTTTGCTGGGATATGATGATAGACAATTAATCATGGAGAAAGTATTATTCTCTTGATCAATCAGACTTGTCTCAGATGCAAGTAGAAAATACACAATGAAAAGTCAATGCAATTGTGGCAAGAGCATCTCAGAGGGTTTAAAATGTGTTGCTAAACTCAAATGCTAAGAGTCAGAAAATATACTATTGAACAAATTTTTCTTCATTTTTACTGCTTTGTTTCAAGTACTCTAACCACTGGAGATCAATTATAGGAGAAATGAAGTGTGATCTGGTATCAGGAATGAAAATGATCATACTGCAAATTTAATACAGCAGGAATGTATTTTGAATGAATTGATCTATAGGATGAAATTAATGAATTTATTAATTTATTTATTAAAGCAGTGAAAGATGCCAAGCATGGTGGCACTTGCCTTTAATCTCAGTACTTGGAGACAGACTCTATGAGATCCAGGCCAGACTGGTCTACGAAGTGAATTCCAGGCCATTGAGAGCTACAAGGAGATGCTATCTCAAAAACCAAAACACGCCCCCCAAACAAACAAACAAACAAGCAACAACAAAACTGGCTGGAAAGATGGCTCAGCAGTTAACAGCACTGGCTGTTCTTGCAGAGGACCTGAGTTGATTCCCAGCACCCACATGGCAGCTAACAATGGTCTATAACAGTAGTTCCAGGGGCTCCAGCACCCTCTCCTGACCTCTGCTAGCAATGCATGACACTGGTGTACCTACCTACTTGCAGACAATACACTCATACTCATAAAATAAAAATAAAAAAATATAAAAAATCAAAACCAAACCAAACAATATATAAAGTAAAGACATGAAAGAAAATATTAAAATCAGAACCTCAGTCCCTCAGAGATCTTCTTAAAGCTAAGCTAATTGGGGCTGGAGAGATGGCAGTTAAGAGCACTGACTGCTCTTGCAGAGGACCCAGGTTTGATTCCCAGCACTCACGTGGCAGCTATGAACCGTCCTTAACTCCAGTTCCAGGGGAATCCAAAGCCCTCTTCTGACCTCCGCAGCATTGCATGACATGGGTACACTCACATACATGCAGGAAATACACTCATACACATAAAATAATAATAATAAATAAAAAAAATTTAAAACTAATTTAATTAATAATAGCTAAAAATTTTGAAGGTAATTAATAACCATTACATAAAACTTTCTAAATAATGAAAAGAAATGGTTTCCAAGTTATTTAATAAGCCTGACATTTATTTGATACAAAAATCTCATGATAATTTAAAAATAAAGGAACAAAAATGCAGACATAATAAACACTGATACTGCAAAGACATGCCCAATTTGAATTTAGCAGAATATAAAATAATAATTCATCTAAAGCAAGTAGTTGTCGGGCTTATTCTTGAAATACAAGAGTAGTTTAATATTCTAAAGGCAATTAACACAATTAAATAGCTAACCCAGAGGATAAAAATATGGTAATTTCAGATGAAGGGAAATTCTTTTAATAGAATTCAGCATCTGAGTGATTTAAAGAAGAGCTATTAGTAAAAGAATCATAAAACACAGCTTCTCTGTCTGATAAAGGGCACTTTTTATGAACCATACAGCTTATATTATTCTCAAGAGAACAGTATTAAAACATTTCCCCTACATGGAAATAAAAAGCAAGAACAACATCACTATTATTTTAAGAGATATATTGCTTTCTCCGCAGTCTTAAAGGGAAGAAGAATTTCTGCAAGTTAGTAAACAACACTATGAACAATGTGCATCTGACAGGATGGCTGTTAAGAGTTAAGTCGAGCTTTTGTACCACGAGAAAGAAGGCAAAGCTGTGCCCTCTGATCACTCCCTTCCTGTAGAACAGTGAAATTATTCCTAGTCCAATAGGGGAATAAAAATAAAAGTATACACGTTGGGAAGGAAAAATACAACTATTTTGTTGGCAGAGGGCATGATTATGTATGCAGAAAACATGAATCAACAAAACCTGTTGTGAGACTAATAAACAATTACAGCAAGGTTAAAGGATACAAGGTAATATAATCTGCTGAAGTCAATTGGCTCCCTAAACTACAGCAATGAACAAGTGGAACTGAGATTAAAAACACAGTAATGTTTACAATAGTGAAAAACATGAAATACTTAGAACACATCTAATAAACTATGTTTAAGCTCTACACGACAAAAACTACAAAAACCATAGGAAGGAAGTCAAATAGGGAGGGGTAGTTGACGCTCATGGACAGAAGTATTTAATATTGTTGAGATGTCAGTTGTGGCTAATTTTTCTGTTGATTTAGTGATATTCTAGAAAGTTGTTTTGTGACTATTAACAGACTGATTCTAAGATTTATGTGAAGACATAAGGTCCAGAGCAGTCAACAGACTATTGAGTCAGAATGAGGCTTAAGGTCTGATAGCATGTGACTTCCCCTCTTACTACAAAACTAAACTGAGAAAGAATAAGAATGGAATAATAAACAAAGAACAGAATAGACATCTAAGATAGAGACCCCTGTGAAGATGGTCAATTATCTTTGACAAAGGGGCTAAGTTAATTCTACTGATAGAGATTTGCCAGTATTACGAATGGTTATATTGGAGAAAGTGTTTGTCTACATATAAAAATATGAATCTAATTGTCCATAAAAATGAACTAAAAATGATTCACAACAATTAATGTACACCATAAAAATCTATGTACATTCTAGATCTCCACATTTGCTAACTCTAAAGACCTGTGGAGTTGACTATTAGCAAGTTTGGACAGATTTATCCTCCAAATTAGTAGGCATGAACACCCAGACCCCTTAACCCTCAGCAGAAGCAGGAAGCACTATCCAAATGAAGAAGCAGAAACAAGGGAATCCAGGGCAGGATCACAAAAGTCCACAGGTATCCTGGGCCCCTCTGAATCATTCTGGTCTCAAGGCCTTGCCATTTGGCCTGTGATTGACAGAACAGCTGTGAAGATCTCACAATGCCTGTGAAGTCATTCTCAGATTTCCCTGATGGATCCTCTCTGGTTTTCTTCCATAGTAATCTTGGTTTGTTTGTTTAGTCATTCTAACTTTCACCATGTGTATTCATTGTATATGGTGCTAGAGGGAGAGTCCATAAAGGTCATTAGCATAGGTGGCAGGAGCAGAAAGCTAAGCGCTCATACCTTCAAGCAAGCATAGGAAGCAGAGTGAGCCAGATTGGAAGTTTAGGTGTAAGTTTAGGTATAAGTTTAGGTGTAGGGCCATAAAACTTAGAGGGTCCATGATGCTCCCCTAAAAGTGCCATGAACTGGGGACCAAGTGTGCACATATTGGGAGCCTAAGTGGGACATTTTCATTCAATTCACCATTAGTTGTGATGGCTAAACCTGACTGTCAACTTGAAACATTTGGAAGTGGGAACTTGAAAAATGGCCTCCATTAGATTGACTTCTAGACATATCTGTGGTTTGTTTTCTTGAGTGTTAGCTGATGTAGTAGGGCCTACCACAGTGTGGGTAGTACCACACCTAAGCTGATGGCTTGGGATATATAAGGAAGGTATCTGGCCTTGAATTTGAGAGTAAGCTGGTAAACAGTGTTCCTTCTTCTGTGCTTAAGTTCCTGGTTGAGTTCCAGCTCAAACTTCCTCAGTGATGGATGTACTAGAAGTATAAACAAAGTTAACTCCTTCCTCTCCAAGTTGCTTTGTTTCATTACAGCAACAGAAAACAAATTTAATATTTATCCTTCTGGAACCAACTTCATTCATTCAACATGTTTATCTCCAGTTACAGCTATTTTTCTGCAAACAACATCATTTTGTTCTTCCTTATGACTGAAAAAATTTCATCCTGTGTACACAAACCCCATTTGCTTTATCTATTTGTTTTTTATTAGATACCTAGACTGGTTGTATTTAATTGCCATGAATAACATTGTAATAAATGTTTATGTGTAATTATTGCTGACATGTTGACTTGGAATTTTTTTGGTAAAGAGGGTGCTATAGCTGGGTAATATTATGGGTATATATTCAGTTTTTCAGGAATATCCATACTGATTTGTGCAGTGGCAATAAGAGTTTTCTTTCATTCACACCAGGAGTGTATAAGCATCTCTTTTGTTCAAGTCTTCACCAGCATTTGTTGTAATTCATTTTCTTAGTGAGTGGCATTCTGACTGGGGTGAAATAGAATCTCACTCTAGATTTAATTTACATTTCCCTAATGGATATTTAGACTGAATGTTTCCTTTTCCTTTAATTGGTTATTTGTGATTCATCTTTTTAGAATTGTCTGCTTATTTCAAGAATTCATTTATTGATTCAAATGTTTGAGTTCTTATTTGTAGCTTCCTGCTTTGTATATACTATGGCTATCAATCCTTTTTCAGATATATGGCTACCAAAGATGTTTCTCTCGTTCTGTAGGTTGTCCCCTCACTAGCTTAAATCTTCCCTTTGCGATGCAGAAATTTTAATTTCATGGACATCATCCTTTGTAGAAAGCCATTACCTGTATCTTGAAGTGTTTCCTTACTTTTTCTTCTGATAGTTGCAGTTTCACACACTACATTGATGTCTATGATCCATTTTATATTGATTTTTGTACAGAGTGAGAGATGAGGATCTAGTTCTATTTTTTCCATGTGCGTATTCAGTTCTCCCAGAAACATTTGTTGAAGAAACCATCTTTTCTCCAAAATATATACTTGAAAGACTTTGTCAAAAATCCTGTGACTGTTGCTATATGTCTTTGTATATGGGTACTTTATTCAGTTCCATTAATATACATATCTGTATTTGGGCTAGTACCTTGTTAGTTTTAACTTAAAATCAGGTAGGCTGATACCTCTAGAATTGTTCATTCAGGTCATGTATCAGGGTCTTTTCCATTTCCATATGAGTTTTAAAATATTTTAATTGGTTCTTTGAATATTTTACAGAATGTATTTTGATCACATTTTAATCCCTCTCTCATCTCTACCCTTGTCCTATTTCCCCCTCCATGCCTCAACTTCATGTCCTCTATTAATTATTTTTCTTTCTTAAAGACTAATCAAGTCCTACCTGTGTTCCCCAAATGCTCTTGGGTATGATTTCTCCCCTGGAGTCTGATCAAACTTCCAGTTGTCACATCCAGAAGGAATACTGATTCTCTTTCTCCCTGTAGCTATTAAACAGGGCTGGGGCTTCTTGCCCACCTCCCCATCCATGCTTGGTTTTTGTCTGGGTTGGACTTGTACAAACTTTGTGTATGTTGCACAAGTGCTGAGGGTCATATATGCAACTACCCTGTGCTGTCCAGATAACACAATTTCTTTGTACTATAACACTTCTGATTGTTACAATCATTTTGCACCTTCTTCCACAATGATCTCTCAGCTCTGAGAGGAGAGTGTATGATATAGGTGACCCATTTAGGGCTGAGCATTCTGCAGTCTCTTGTTCTCTGCACATTGTTGACCAGTAGAGGGGATCTGTATTAATTACCATCTACTGCAAGAAGATTCTCTGGTGAGAGTTGAGAGAGATGCACTGATACGTGAGTATAACAAGTCATTAGGAGTCAGTTTAATACCACCTACTTGGCAGAATATTAGTTGTATGTTCTCCCTATGGCCTGCTAACACTCCAAACTCTAATTTGAATGGAGTAGATAAAGTAGACACTCTTGTCTTGGCTATGATTTTAATGCAAATGCTTTGAAACTTTACCATTTAGTGTCATGTTGGCTATTCATTTCTTATATGTGGCTTTCACTGTATTAAACCATATTGCTTCTTGTTTCATGTCTTTTTGGAGCTTTTATTATGAAAAAATATTGGGTTTTGACTTTTCTGCATCCATTCATGTGATCATGTGATTTCTGTACTTGAGCCCATTTATTTCATATATTACATTTATCAAGTTGCTCATGTTGAATCACACCTGCATCTTTGGAATGAAGCCAACATAATCATGGCAAATGATATTTCAAAGTGTTCTTGAATTTGGTTCACAAGTATTTTATTGAGAATTTTTGTGTTTGTATTCATCAGGGAGATTGATCTATAATATTCATTTATATGTCTTGATATTTTAATCTGGTTTTGGTATCAGTATAATGCTAGACTTATAAAGTTTGGTGACAGTCATTCCTGTTCTGCTGTTTGGCACATTGTAGAAAGCATTAAAAGTTCTTGTAGCTATACGTTTCCCTCTTAGAACTGCTTCCAGTGTATTCCATATTTTTTTTTCTTTCATTTTCATTCAACTATAGGAATTTTCTGATATCCTTCTTGATTTTCTTAATGATACATTTATTACTTAACAGTGTGTTGGTTCAATTTTGTATTTGTTTTGTACAGTCTATTGCTTTATGATTTCTACAAACTATAAGAATTTCATTTTCCTATCTTCATTAATATTTTGTGTCCTATTATATGATCTAGTCTAGACAAAGTTTCTTGAGCTGCTGAGAACAATGGATATTTTGCAGTGATTTGATAGAATTATCTGTAGATATTTGTTATATCCTTTGATCTTTTATGCTACTTAACTCAGATGTCTCTCTATTTATTTTTATTGGGATTACCAGTTGAGAGACAATGGCATTGAAGTCACTATTTTTATTGTGCTGGGGTAAATCTGTGTGGTTATATCGAAAACTGTATTTTTGTTAAATTATGTATATATATATATATATGTTATGTGAATACATTGATTGTTATGTCTTCTTGAAGTATTATTCCTTTATTCAGTATGAAGTGACCTTCCTTTTCTCTTCTGTCTAGTTTTGGTTTGAAGTCTACATTATCAGATATGAAAAAAATGACATCTCATTTCCTAGTTCTTTTTGATTTGAATACTTTCTCTTTTTAAATTAAGTTTGTTATCTACTATTGACAGTGTGAGGCATTTCTTGGAAACAACAACCAAATGTAAGGTTCCTGTTTTTTATTTTATTTTTTTAAATTATAGTTGAATCTGTGTCTTTGGATTGGAGAACTGAGATTTTTAGTATTCAGAATTATTATCAAAAGTATATATTTATTCCTACCATTTAATTGTTTTCATAGTGCCTGGTGTTTTCATATACCTGTTTTGCTGAGCTATTCTAGTGGTTTCATTTTCTTCTATACCACATGGATGTATTTCCCTTCCTGTTCAGTCCAAAGTGCTCCTTCTGTTAATAAAGTCCTTTATCTTGTTTTTTTTTAATCCTGGAAGGTTTTGTCTTTCTTAACTATGATAGATATTTTTTGGCATAGTAGTCATAGTTTTCAGTTAGAGAATGAAGTGTATCATTCTAGAG
>NW_008348080.1:104948-109188 GCF_000622305.1 Nannospalax galili
GAGGAGTAAATAAAGGAGATGAATAAGAACAGTGGGTTCAGTGAGACAGTTCTGGGTAAACGTAGAAAGAAAAGAAACTCAGTCAGATGACCCAAATAACCAGAGTCCAAGATCTCAGGAACCTGAGACATCGAGATCCCCCCAGACTTGACTAACCTATGTTCTTTGAGAAAGCCTATGAAAATGACAAAAAGAAATAAGAAAGAATAGAGAGGAAGGAAAAAGAATAAGCTTTCCCTAGATGATAAGAACAAAGCAAGGCAGGGTTGGCCTACTGAGCTGACACTGGGTATTAAATAAGGAGGAATAAATAAGGGGGGTGAGCTGGATGGGTGTAAGGCGTTTGAAGGTGACTTACCTCATTGCTTCTTGCAGCCTCCTTCTTCTTGGCATTCCTTCCTGGGATCCGTGATGCCTGTCACAGCTCTGGCTGGTACTTATTGAGGTCAGGACACAGATGTTAGCCCTGTCATTGAGTAGTCTTCCTGGATCTGGTCACAGATTCTGGTTACTTAAGGAATTCAGTTGTGAAAGCAGGACCTGTTCATAATCTGCCTTTCCCATTGTGTGTAACACCAGCAACCTGGTTTTATGTTCCCTTATAGATTCTGTCTCTGAATAGATTTCCATCTAGTCATGGTTCTGATTTAAAGTTCCTTCCTGCATTTTAGAGGTGTTCTGCTTTACAGGTTTTGGTTTATAGTCCCATGAGAATTCTCTTGAGTTTCCTGAGACTGCAGCTTGCTAGAGTTCTGGAACTGTAAAGCCATTTATTCAGCAGGGGTCTGTTTAAAATGGTTTGTCACTGCTGTGCCTTTGCTGTGCCAAGAGGGACTTTTCCCAGCATCCATCCTCACTGCTATTGCTGCAACATACAACTTTTGTGTCTCTACCTTTCTCTCCATTCCCTTTCTCTAAAGTGTCAGTTAACAAGAGTGCAGGGATAAGCTTCTGAGGGTCCCTTCCTTAAGTGTGGCATTGATCACTCCTCTCATTGGAAGGGGAGAATTTACCAGACAATGCCAGTCCTTCCTGGATGGACTCCCCATTGTTTTTCTGTACTGTTATTCAAAGTTTTCTATTCTACTTTGCTATTGGACTAGCCACCCTCATCTTCTGATAGTTGTTATCCAGTGTTCCCCAGCTTATTTCCTAGAATAAGTAAACAATGCTTGCATTTCATCCACCAATGTGTACCCTGCATTTGCTTTTGTGAGACAGAGTCCCCAAAGCAATTTTAAAAGTGCCACTGACACAGGGAGCAGCAAATTGACTGAAGCAACTCCTGTGGAGGGCACAGGCAGAACAGAGCATGCTGGGTGCTCACCTTCCTATGGTTATGGAAAAAAGTAAACATGTCTATGAATTACAGTTGATCAACAACTGTGCCTTCATATTGGGAACAAAGGGAACATGGTCCCTTATCTAAAACAAAAAGAAAAGAATGGTTTTATTTGACAATACATTTTACTCTTTTAAGATTAAAACTGACATAGGCAATTAAAAATGTGTATGTATGTTCATAAAAAACAGTTTTGTCTATCAAACCATCATTCATACTCATCCAAAGTTCTTGTAAATGTTCATGTAACCATGGGTGGAGTGGCAACAACCAAATGTGAGCACCCAATGTCGTTGGAAGTACTCCTTGTGGTTTTGCTAATTGAATTCCTATCGCCTTCCTCCTCGTTCTTTTTGCCTTTCTACCTCCAACCCTCTTTCCTCCTCATCCATTTTGAAATTTTAGACATAATCATTAGGCAGGTTCTACGTTTTTTTTTAGATTTTCATTTATTTGTTTCCTAGCTCGAATGCCTGAATTCAAACAACCCTCGTGCCAAGTAACAGGGACTACAAGAGCATGACATTGTGCCAAGTATATTCATTCTTTATTTTCATAATGAGCATATTATATACTCATAATAAATAAATGATTTTTTAAAACAATGGGTAAAACATGCATTGATCCATATTAGAGAATACATTGAGCCAGGCATGGTGGTATATTTTGTAATTTCAGCATTTGGAAGATAGAACCTGGACGATTATAGATCAGAAGACACCTAGGGCTACACAGTGAAGGTCTGTCACAAACAACAGCAACAATAACAGCAACAAAAACCCAAAACAAAACAAAAACAGCAAACCAAACAAAAAACAACCAACCAAACAAAGAGACAAAGCTTTTACATTACATGAGAAAATCTCAACCCCATTACCTTGAGTGTGACCGATTTGTAAATCTGATATAATACCCGGGAACAGCTTATGAGCTAGAGTCAAATAAAAATATTAGTTATGAAACTGAAAAATAATGCAAAACTATATATGTTTAATGTAGAAGTAAGGCCATTATTAACACAAGAAAAATGGAGTAGGTCTCCATCAGAGAATTTTTACAAACATGTTCTTGGAATCTGAAATGGAAAACCTGGCATCTAATCAAACTCTGAGCCACAGAGTCCCACAACCAGGCACTACGCAGCTACAGTGAGTGCTACCTCTGTAGTCTGAACCTTTGTCTAAAAATGAGCATTGATTAACAGGACTGCTCGTATTTGAATGGTAGATGGTGTAACTGAAAATTGAGCTCATAGCATCTCTTACTAACATCCCGGTATTGAACACCAGTCATTCCAGACTCTGCATTCAGATGGTAGGAAGTACATGCTGAGTAACTGCAGGAAAGATAAATCGCCATAGAAAAAAAGAACTTCACAATGGAGAACTCCAGAGTTTATTGCCTTAAGCTGCATTCTCACTACTCCAGCCTGTTGCACTTTGCAGCCTGATTTAGAAAACAGGATTTTTAAATCATATGTAATGTATAAATGTATGAATTTATGTCATACATAGACATATACTAGGGTAAATTTCAGTGAAATTGCAGATATAAAGGCAAGAGATGTTATATATAATAAGACAGTCAGAAACAAAAACTGCAGTAAGATCAAGGAAAAAAGTTATAGGTGTGGTTAACAGATTTTTGGATAGTTTTTGATGGTGTAAGAAGTGGAAGAACAAAACACGATATGACTCATGACCTAATGGAACACATACGACACTGAAAAATGATATAAATACCAAGAGAGGATCCAACAGTTCTGGATAAGAATATTTTTTAGGAAGACTGTTAGCTGTAAGAATTTAAAAAATAATTGGACTCAGTGGGGGAGGGGTGTACATGACAGTGGGTGGGAGTTTCCTGGCGCTAGCATCTTTCCTGGGTGTGTCCCATGGAGCCCACTGTGCCTTGACTCCACCAGCCTCATTCCCTCTCCCAGGTTCCCTGGCCCATCTCTCCTCCTAGCCTGGGTACTGGCCCATTTCTTGTCTTGGCACCCCAGATGCGAAGACTGACCTCTTGGCTCAGGATCCCCACTCAGAATGATGCTTGGCATCCAGACTAACCCAGTTCCTCCCTGCAGAGCCCGGGAACCCTGTGGAACTGGTCCTGCACCCACCTAACTTTGCTTTCCTGGGTGGCTCAGCCACCAGCTTCCTGGTGTTAGCATCTTTCCTGGGTGGGTCCCGTGGAACCTGCTGTGCCTTCACTCTACCAGCCTCATTCACAATCCCAGCTTCCCCACCCCAAATCTCTTCCTACCCTGGGTACTGGCTCATTTCTTGTCTTGTTACCCCAGACCCCTGGACTGATCTCTTGGCCCAGAATTCCCACTGCTTCCTGATCCTTTGCATCCAGACAAACACAGTTCCTCCCAGTAGTACCCAGGAGCACTTAGGGCCTCTTCCTATCCTTACCTTCCTTTGCATCCCTAGGTGACACAGCCACCAGCTTCCTGGGACAAGCATCTTTCCTGGGTCTTGCTCCCAGGCCAGCCCAGTCCCCAAATTCCTGAGGTCAGCAACTTTCCTGGAGAAAGTCTGAGAACATCTGATCCTCATCTGACTTGGGCCTCTGTGGAGATTCCTGAAGACAAAAGCAACTTGGCCACTCCAATATACAATCAAAAGAGAGAACCTGAATCCTAGACTAACCAACTTTTCTTGTCCAACAAGCAAACCACAAAGGCACATAAAGTTTAAAAAAGAAGCAGACCTAAACTCAATAAAGGAAGGCTGGGGTCTTACACAAAAATCAGAAACCACAAATGAAATCCACATGTCAAAGTCACAGAGAAAAAATAATAACATGAAAAACCAAAATAATATATCCTCAACAAGTACCAGTAGTCCTCTAGAGGAGTACAATGAGAACCCCCTAGAGATAATAGATAAT
>NW_008348080.1:109240-113086 GCF_000622305.1 Nannospalax galili
TAAAGAACACACAAAGAAATCAAAGAAGTGAAAGATAGGGACAAACTGCTGAATAAATTCAGAAAAGAGTTAGAAATATTGAAGAATACTCAGGCTGAAATGAAGAAGGAAGTGAAACACTCAGTAAGACAATTAGAAATGATGGGAGATAGCCTCACCAATAGAATGAATGAGATATAAAACAATATTAAGACTGGAAGAGAAAGAGGATGAACTAGACCACTCAAGCAAAGATTACGAGAAATTTAAGAAAAAACAAGAATGGAATATTCAGGAATTGTGTGACACCATAAAAAGAACAAACTTAAGAATCATAGGCATACAGGAAAGAGAAGAATCTCAAGAGGATGGTATGGACCAAATCTAGAATAGGGTTGTAGAAGAAAATTTCCCAAATTAAAAAAGACATGCCATACAAATACAAGAATCACGTGGACACCAAATAGACAGGACCAGAAAAGAAACTCTCCACACACATAATAGTAAAAATACTAAATGTACAGAACAAAGAGACAATACTGAAAGCTGAGAAAGAGAAACAAGTGACACACAAAGGAAAACCCATCAGGATTACAGCTGACTTTTCAGTGCAAACTATGAAAGCTAGAAGAGCCTGGAACAAAGTATTCCCAGTTCTAATTGACCACAGATGCCAACCCAGATTACTATACCCAGCCAAAATGTCTATTATAGTCAAAGGGGAAAGAAGAATCTTCTGTGACATAAATAGGCTGAAAGAATTCACGTCCACAAAACCAGCCCTTCAGAGAGTTCTTGAAGCAATACAAATAGCTGAAGAAAGTAACAACTATACCCAAGGGATTACAGAAAGGAACTGAATGAAGCTATAAATATGGAAATTCACAGTAATACCAAAATTGTGAACACAAATAAAAAAGACAGGATTCAATACACATCTTTTATTAATAACTTTAAATATAAATGGACTGAACTTCCCAGTCAAAAGACACAGACTAGTTGAACAGATTAAGAAACCAAATCCATTTTTGTTGTCTGCAAGAAACTCATCTCATGTTCAATGACAGGTACTATCTTAAGGTGAAATGATGTGAAAAAATATACCAAGTAAATGGTACTAAGAAAAAAGCAGGTGTTGCATTCTAATATCTGATAAAATAGACTTTAAACTAAAACTAATCAGCAGAGATAAAGAGGGCCACTTCATTCTGAACAAAGGAATAATAGATCAACAAGATATTGCAATTATAAACATAAATTCACCAAACTCTGGTGCACCCAACTTCATAAAAACAATACTACAAGATTTTAAGATCCAGATTAATACAAACTCATTAATAGTAAGGGTCTTCAATTCTCCATTGTCTCCATTAGATAGGTCAACAGGACAGAATATTAACAGAGAGACATTTAAATAAAAAAAATACCATATATTAAGTGGACTTAACAGACATCTACAGAATATTCCACCCAAGCATCAAAGAATATACATTCTATTCAGTGCCCCATGGAACTGTCACCAAAATCAACCATATACTGGGGCAGAAAATAAACCTAAACAAATAAAAAAAGATTTAAATAATTCCATGTATTCTATCAGACAACAATACAATAGAGACTAAAATAAACACCAGAAGAAAACCTAGTAACCACACGAACACATGGAGATTAAGGGAGTTTGTATCCAGACATAACTACAGGAACCAGGATAATGGAAAGGAACCAGGGAGGTAAGAGAAAAGAATGAATCTGAAAGGGAAGAACAGTAGGAAACCCTCACATCTCCTCTTTATGATTCAAAAACCTTTTTCTCCTTAAGATAAGAGTTATGCAATTTGGGAGTCTTTTAGATAGATCCACTGAAGGGGTACTCCAATTACCTCACACTGCATCCCTGTTCTGCATGGAAGAAGCCAGAGTGATCTGTGTTATGATTCCCTATTGGCAATTTGGGTAACCTCTTCAGAGGATGGCGAATTTGCTTGGCCATTAGGGTAAAAAGACACCAAAGAAAAGTAGCCAGTTTCTTGGCTAAAACTCACAATGTCCTTGGGCCTCTTAGCAACCTATTCTGTTCCAAAGGCCAAAAATGTCAAATATATTTGGGAGCTTTTATCTAATCCTTAAAAGATTTTAGGGTTAACTCTTTAGAAGGGGGAATGTTAGATTAGCCAAAAGCCTCATAAAAAACAAAAAAAATCAAGGAAGAAAGAGTACATGAAGTTATCAGAAAAAAGTGTTGGGGAGACATGGGAGGAGTTGGAGGGGGGAGTGGGCACAGATTTGATCAAAAAACCTTATATGTATGTATGAAATTCTTAATAAGTTATTTATTAAAAAATAAGGAATATATGAATGAAAATAGGGTTATTTTAAGGGGGTGGAGAGGGAAGGTTATACAATGAAACTTAAAGATAAAGGGAAAGAAGGAGCTCAAGAGAGGTGGGATAGTAGAAGAAGTGTATTATTAAGCAAGAAATGGGAAAAATGGGGGTACTTTAAATGGGGAAACCACTGTGGAAGTGTTAGACAATGTGAGAGATAAATAATGCCTAGCTCGTTATGAAAACCAGAGGGAACCATATTACTCCTACAACCTACTCACAAATTATACATACTAGATCAAGAAATATGTCTAGGTAAGCTCTATCTGAGAACAATTGGTCTTTGCCCAAGACTTATCTACATGGCACACAGTAATTAAAAGTAGCAGACTGGTGGAACTAACCTTCTTGAATGTTTAACAGACATACTTTGAGACATATACTAATTTGGTCAGAAGGACATAAAGGACAGTTTTTGCTCCTTTCCCTCCTAGATCGACTAGTTCTGGGGGACTATGAGCATCTCTCAAAATATCCTGTAATTGTGGTGGGTCACCTGTCCTTGATCAAGGAGGCTGAGGAGACCCCACGAGATGGACTTGAACTGGTGTCCAGTCTACAAAGAGGAGGGTCAACACAGAGGAATTATTTCCCCCGTGCTTCCAAGCGAAGCTGACAATGGTTGAGCAGGACCTTTGACTTATCTTCACATAGGCAGAACTGGTAAAAGAAATGAGCCAGGGGCTCCTCCCAAGCCCATGTAACCCCTGAGGAACAGATGTCAAACAACCTTAATATGTATAGTTAAAGGCTGCTTAACAAGCAACAATGCCAGATAGGAGATACTTTCTTTTGAGTTGTTAGCCAGGGTGGCCCAAGGGACTCCCATATAGTAACCCAGCATAGAACTGGGAAAATGAACAGCAGACCCTCATCTTGTCTAAAGGAGTATTGACAACTGGTTGCTGCTAGAAGAGGAACAGTTGACCCTCCTAAAACAAAGACATCTAGATAGGCTGACTAGATTCAACAGAAGGGCAAGAAGTGGGTATTGGCTGGGGTGCTGACAACACAACCGACAGTAGTAGGCATATCAGAATATAAGGGCTCTAGTAGGGGAATGGAAGCTCTGGGAGGGTGCCAACTGGGAAGTGGTGTATAGTCAAATAAGATGATTTGGGATGTTCTGTGTGATACACACACACACACACACACACACACACACACATAAAAGAAAATCAACAATTTGTTTTAAATGTACTATATTTGGGGAGGAAGCATGGAAATTTACATGATGCTAATTAGTAGTGCTGATAAACATTACCACTGAAATCTACCTGATGACTTTCACACAGGCACCAAGGATCCAAGTGCAACCGATTATGACTAGTAATAATCAGATACATACAGATGAGAGATGCATGTGCCAACATCTCAGCGTTAGTAGCAAAAACAAAAAGCTCACCTAGAAATAACACTGGAAAACATGACATCTAGAACCAGGCTGGTAAGGAAGTTCTGCCCTACACTGGGTTTGTGTGGG
>NW_008348080.1:113247-113424 GCF_000622305.1 Nannospalax galili
AAAACACTACCATTGAAATCTACCTGATGACTTTATATCCATGCTCAGATGCCAAGGAGCTCAGAAATTAACTGACTGTCACTAGTAATAATCAGATATATAGAGCTTAGAAATACATGTGCAAACTTCTTAGTGTCAATGGCATTGAAAATGAATTTTTCTGTATGAAACTGTATA
>NW_008348080.1:113605-128457 GCF_000622305.1 Nannospalax galili
CGGGGTCCCTATTCCCTATTGGCAATTTGGATAACCCCTTCAGAGGATGGTGTGACAAGAATAGGAGGTAGAATTGGCTAGGCAGTTAGGGTAAAAAGACTCCAAAGAAAAGTAGCCAGTTTCTTGGCTAAAACTCACAATGTTCTTAGGTCTCTTAGCAACCTACTCTGTTCCAAAGGCCAATAATGTCAAAAATATTTCAGAGCTTTTATCTAATCCTCAAAAGATTTTAGGGTTACCTCATTAGAAGGGGGGAATGTTAGAGTAGCCAAAAGCCCCATAAAAATAAATCAAAGAAGAAAGAGTACATGAAGTTATCAGAAAAAACTGATGGGGAGATATGGGAGGAGTTGGAAGGGAGGGAGTGGGCACAGTTTTGATCAACACAACTTGTATGCATGTATGAAATTCTCAATAAATTATTTATTAAAAAATAAGGAATATATTAATAAAAATGGGGTTATTTTAAGGGGGGGAAGGAATGTTATACAATGAACCTTGGGAATAAAGGGAAAGAAGGAGCTCAAGAGAGGTGGGACAGTAGAAGTATATTATTAAGCAAGAAATGGGAAAAATGGGGGTACTTTAAATGGGGAAACCATTGTGGAAGCATTAGACAATGTGAGAGATAAATAATGCCTAGCTAGTTTTTAAAAAATTAGGGGGAATCTTATTAAACAAACAACCCACTGACAAATTATACATAGAACTATACAACTAGCTCAAGGAATATAATATATATCTAGGCAAAGTTTGGCTTTATCTACATGGCACATGGTAATTAAAAGCACCAGACTGGTGGAACTAACCTTCTTGAATGTTTAACAGCCATACTTTGAGGCCTATACTAATTTAGTCAGAGGGACATAATGGATAGTTTATACTACTTGCCCTCCTAAGTCAACTAAGTTCCAGGGGACTATGAGCATCTCTCAAAATCTCCTGTAACTGCGGTTTATCACCTGTCCTCTTGATCAAGGAGGCCATGGAGACCCCACCAGATGGGCTTGAACTAGTGCCCAGTCTACAAAGAGGAGGGTCAACACAGAGGAAATATTTCCTCCATGCTTCCAAGCGAAGCCAGCCATGGTTGAGCATAGGGGCTCCTCCCAAGCCCATGTGACCCCTGAGGAACAGATCCTCAAATGACCTTAAGACTAAAAATAAATTGGTTTTTCTGGGCCAAGTGTATAGTCTTAAACACCCAAAAGGAAAGTATAACTAAAAATTAAAGTGGTCAATATAATTTTTTAAGAGTCCATGTACATAGCTAAAGGCTACATAATGAGAAACAATGAGAGACAGGAGATACCTCCCTTTGAGTTGTTGGCCAGGGTGGCCCAAGAGACCTCCCAGACAATAACCCAGCATAGAACTGGGAAAATGAACAGCAGACCCCAATTTTATCTATAGGAATATTGGCACCTGATTGCTGCTAGATGAGGAAGAGCTGATCTTCCTAAAACAAGGAAATCTAGATAGGTTCACTAGATTCAGCGGATGGATAAGCACTGGGGAATGGCTGGGGTGCCGACAATGCAGTGTACAGTATCAGGGGTGAGAGAGTATATGGACTCCAGTTGTGGGGGGTGGGGCTATGAAAGTGTGCCATTTGGGAAGTGGGTATATGGATGAATAAGATTGTTTGGGATCTTCTGTATGATATACATACAAAAAAATCAATAAATTTAAAAAATGAGTTATATTTGATGAAGAAGCATGGAAATTTGCCTCATGTTAATTAGAGGTGAAAAATATTATCATTGAAATCTACCTGATGACTTTATATCCATACTCAGGTCCCAAGGATCCACATATAACCAATTGTGACTAGTAACAATCAGATATAGAGATTAGAGATGCATTTGCAAACATCTAAGTGTTAGTAGCATTAGAAATGAGTTTTTCTGTATGAAAGCATGGAAATTTGCCTCATGTTAATTAGAGGTGAAAAATATTATCATTGAAATCTACCTGATGACTTTATATCCATACTCAGGTCCCAAGGATCCACATATAACCAATTGTGACTAGTAACAATCAGATATAGAGATTAGAGATGCATTTGCAAACATCTAAGTGTTAGTAGCATTAGAAATGAGTTTTTCTGTATGAAACTGTATATTTTTTATTTGTTTTGGTTTGATTTTTTTTGGTCTTTTTGAGACAGGTTAGTTCAATATTGTATAACTATTAATTCAACTGTGAACCTAAAAATTTACAGTCACTTTTGAAAGAGATGCATCTTTGCTCTGGAAATTGTTATTGAATATGTTACTGCTGTAATGAAATGCTTCTTCTAATCATGTGGTTATTAAATAAATAATTAAAAACAAAAAGTCCTCTATAAAGTGGGTGGGTAGGGAGCTTAGGTTGGATCTTGAAGGAGTTCAGGGATGAGGGAACATGATCAAAATACACTGTGTGGAAGTCTCAAAAATTTATACAAACTTTTTAATGTAAAAGAAAAAATCCAAAAGCAATCAGCAAGATAGCTGATATTTAAAATATTTTGAGTATTTCAGCAATTAGATGAATGCTATGAAATTGCATTTTTGTTGGATTACTATAAACCCAAAGGGAGACTTCCAAGAAAAATTAAGTGAATGTGACTGCAAAATTTTCACTCTCCTTGAATCTAATTTCAGTAACTGTGAAAGAAAGCAACATAAACTATAGATGTAGCCCGACATGATATGGAAAATTCTAGATCTGGTCAAGAAGCAAAACTATGAGAACCTTTTCTTGAGAAGTAGACCATGCATGCCTAAGGGAAAAGCTGCTTATTTAACTATTCTTTCTGTTTCTGTAAACATACTTCCTGAATCATGATCCCTGTGACTCCAGGGCCTTGCCTGCAGTCACATAAACAAACCATGGTTTCTTGTCACAGAGACTAGAGACACCTGTGACCTTTGACATGCAGTCATATAGGCAAGGATTCAATCCCACCAGTAACAGCATGGATCTGGAAAGATGTTGGGTTGACTATAAATGCTTTAAGAAAGTGCAACCTGGTTTTGGAGATGACTCCCCAGCGCCTCTACTGTCAAGAATAAAAGTTTTGATCTCCACTCTCTCCCCAGTGCCTGATTTCCCATAACAATAGAGCAACAGATATATTTACATATCAGAGTCTTTGTTGGGTTTTTAGCAACATTTTCCTGTACCTTCCTACAACCCAGATATTGAACATTGCCTTGTACTTATCCCTGTCTCCATTTTAATGTTTCTTTTTCTCTTTTTCTTTGAGACAATGTCTCCATGTGTAGCTTAGTCTGGTCTGGACTTGAAGATGTGGTCTTCCTGCTTTAGTATTCTGAACTGTCCAATTAAAATTGTTCAGCCCTATGCCTGTTGTGTGAGAACAGCTTCATTTTGATTGTCATTAGGTTTCTAATAGTCTTTCCATTCAATTTGTATTTTCAATGACCTTTTTGAGTACTCAGTTTCCAAATTTGGTATTTTTTTGAATGTCAATTAATTACTGATTTGGTTTTCACCTTTCAGTAATTAATAGATTATTGCATTATTATTAATAGAAATATTGCATTCTTGCAAGTGAAGGACCCTGGGATATCTACATAAAAAAAGTCACACTAAGGCAGATATACTACTTATTCAAAGTTAAGCCATTTACACATAGATTTTGGCTCATGTCACCGGTCAGTGACCACAATTCAAGCCTGAAGGGCTTGGGGGCCCTGAAGGTATAGTGCAGAAGAAATCAGGACGCAGGGGATGCAGAGGCGTGTGAACCAATGCATGCTTTATTCTAAGAATCAACCTTATTTATAGTACAACAAGAGGAAAAGAAACTGTTCTTCTCAAGCCAAATTACCTCATCATGATATTTACAATACTTTTACGATATTTGCAGCACCTTTGTGTTCCCCGGGCTCAGCCCTTTTTGGAATCGTACCTATCCTTCCATGCCTATTAAACATTCTGTTCTTTACTTATAACTTTATTAGTTGCACAGCCTTATTATACAAGCTTACTTATGTACGTTTAATAGGGTTCAAGGAACTGTCAGTGTCAAGATAGAAATCACTGCAGAAGAACATCCAAGTTCTCAGGGAACTGAAGTTTTCCGGTCCAGGTCTGAGTTTATTTCAGGTCAGAACTCTGGCCTTCACAGGCTCACAATTACTTTTTAAATTTTTTATTACATTTATTGTGTATGCTAATATGTATGTCTTTGAGTGTGCCCATGTATGTGAATCCACAGGTGTCACAGCACACATGTGGACATCAGGCAACAACTTTCAGGCTTTGTTATCTCCTTCCTCCATGATGTCCTGGACATTGAACTGCTCTTGTCCATGGGGTGAGGGATGATACCCTAAATACCTTGTCCTCACCTCCTACCACCTTAGGAGCTTCCCCTGCCATCTTGGGAAACCTGCTTGCTGCTCTGCTCAGTGAAGCTCATAATAATAGAACAGATATACCCCAACTGAACTAGTCACCTCAAACCCTCCCCTGATGTTCCTTCCACAGGAACAGCTCCCAGTTCTACTTCCAGCTTTACACACTATCAGCTTGGAAAGATAACACAAATCACCCTGGCCCCACCCTCTGCTACCTTTAAATCTTCCTTCACCTTTCTGTTCCCCTCCACATATCTTCCCACATCACAGTGAAACTCAGACCTTGTGAGCTATGAACAACACATCAGAAAGTCAACCAACACCCTAACTCCAGAAGCTTAGGTCCCCTAGCAAAACCACAAACAATATGAAAAATAAAGAAAATAATTTCTCCACCTAAAACAGAAATCCTTTAGAAATGGACTACAAGTTGGACAATTTAGAAGAATTCAAGTCAAGATTTTAAACTAGATTTATAGTGTTCAAACCTAGATTCATATGTTCAAAGATTTCAAATAATTTTGCTTTAAAGTAGATTTGTATGTTCAAAGACTTCAAATAATTTAAACAGTACACATATGAAATTAGAGGAGACAGAAATAATCTGATCAAAATACAAATAGTCAAATGGTATAAAGAAACCACTCTGGGGACAAGAGAGATGGCTCAGTGGTTAAGGGCACTAGTTGCTCTTGCAGAGGACACAATTTAGATTCTCAGCACCCATATGGTGAAGCTAACAACTATCTGTAACTCTAGTTCCAGGGGAGTCCAACGTGATCTTCTGACTTTCGTGTGCATTGCATGACACAGTTGTACTTACATACACACGTAAAATAAAATAAAATAAATTAATAAAAAATAATCTATTCAGTATATGAAAATAGAATTCAATAAACTGGTAGAAATACTGAAAAATACTGAAAAGACACTAGAAATGAAAAACTCAATTAGACAAATCAAAAGCTCATTTTAAAGCCTTATCAACAAAGTGGATCAGGTAAAAGATGGGCTATTAGAATCTGAAGACGGGTAAAGTGATTGGAACACTAACAGCACAAAATATTGGTTGTTGAAATCTTCAAGAAAGAACTGCATCACTTATGAAAGTAGGCCCATCAGACTAGCATCTGAAGCATTTTAAGCAAGATGGTCTTGGAAACATGTGTTCTGAGTTCTGAAAGAACGAAACTGCCAACCTCAAGTACTATACTCTGTGAAATTATTTTATAAGAAGAGAAATAAACTTCTTCCACAGTAATTACAAGTGAAGGAATTTATGAACACTAAGCCTGGTCCATGAAGGATACTAGAAGAAATACTTCAGAATGAAGAGAAATAAAAAACATCTGAGAGACCACAGGAGAAATCAAATGAGGACAAATAACTACAAATCCACAAAACAATAGAAATAAATATACATCTCTCAATAACCCTGAACACTAACAGTTACAATTTCTAATAAAAAGTCACGATTTAGCAGCCTGGTTTAGAAAACAGGATCTACATTTTTGTTCTCTTCATGTAACACACCTCACAATAAAAAACAGATACCATCATAGGTTAAAAGTGTAGAGAAACATATTCTAAGTAAATGAAATTAGGACACTCACTGTAATGCTATTCTAATACCTAACAAAATAGCTTTCAAATTAAAACTAATTAGAAGAGATAATGAAAGTCACTTAGTATGCATTAAAGGAACAATTCATCTATAGGATCTTATAATTCTAAACCTATATGAACCAAACATAGGCACCCCCAATTTCAGAAAGCAAACACTAATATAACTGAAGCCCAAGATTATTTCTAACACAGGGATACAGGATCACAGGAGAAAATTAACAAAGAATCAATGAACTAAGTGACACCATAAACCAAATGGACCCAAGAGACTTCGAAAGTACATTTCAGTCAGATACAGAGGAATACACAATTTTATCTTCAGCACAAGGGTGTTTTTTCAAAATAAATTATATAATGCCACAAAGTGAGTCTTAACATATATAGGAAATTTGAAATTGTATCCTGCATTTTACCTGACCACAGTGGAATAAAGTTAGATATCTGTATTAATGACTCTACAAATGAAAGTAATCTGGACTTATGACTTTATATAAGTCCAAAAAAGAAATGATATGTTCTTGTGTCTTGTGATGGGGGCACCTGATCACAGTTCCTCCGCAAACTCAGTTTAGTACTCTACTGAAAAAGATGATGAATGACTGTGGGTATTCTTGAGAATTAACACATCAAAGTGCTGAAAGGAGGCATACCCATCTGCATTGCATACAGTAGAGACTAGGAAGGGGACTGACCTTGGATGAATGAGGTATTCTAGAACTAGGGATAAAAAGGCCTGATGGTCTGTTAAGAATAGGGTGGAACTAAGCTTGTACTTCCCTAGTTGAAGCTGGAGAAGTCATTTTGAATAAAATGATGGTTGGGACTGACATGGGGACACAGTTCCAGGGATGGAGTTCCAGCAAGACAGTTTCATAAGGGCAGTTCCAGGAGGCAGATGGTTGCAACAGATATCTGGGAGAATAGGCATCTTCTGAGGTTGGGTCCACTCTCAAAAACTGAATTTAAGAGTCAGGCTTTCTGTTCTGGTGATTATATTATTGGTGTTGTAATGCTACAGATAACAACAAGGATATGTGGAAAGAACACAAACTTATAGAGATTAAACAACACACAATGAATATGTTGCTAAAAACATCATGAAGAAAATAGAGAAATGTATAGAAAGGAATGAAAATGAGGCACGACATACCAAAATGTATGGGATACAATGGCGACAGTCCTGAGAGGAAAGTGTACAGTGCTGAGCATCTATGTCAAAAACGTAAGAGTAGACAGCAAAGAATAACTTAAATTTCTCTTAAGGACTTGCACAAATTAGAACAAATCAAACCCCAAGTCTGTAGAAGGAGAGACATGATTAAGATCCAGGTAGAAATTAATGAAATAAAAGTAGAAAGAAAACATAACAGAGAATCAATGAAATGAACAGTCGATTCCTTGAAATAATGAACTAGACTGACAAAACCTTAACCAAATTAATGAAAGGAGAGAGAAAACCCAATTAATAAAACTAAAGAGCCAAGAAAGACATTTTCCGTAACAATGAAATTCAGAAAATTATATGGACATAGCTTAAAAAAACTGTATTATGCTAAATTTGGATAGCTAAAGACATGGATTAAGTTCTAGATATTACCTATGAAAATTAAACCAAGGGGAAATAAATATTTTAAACAAATCTGCATGACCAGCAACAAGGAGTAATAAAACATTTCCCAACTAAATATAAGCCAGGGCATGATGAATTCACTGCAGAAATCTACCAGGCCTTCAAAGCAGAACCCCAATATGCTCAATATATTCCAGAAAAGAGAAAATGAATGAATTCTCCCAATGTCTTTTTATGAAGTTTGTATTATCATGATTCCAAAACCAGGCATAGAAAAAAACAAAAAAAATTACAGAACAATCTCCTTGATGCACATAGATGAAAAATTTATAATAAAATATTTGCAAATGAATGCAAGATCACATCAAAAAATCATTTATGATGACAATGTTGTCTTCATTAGACAGATGTAAGGTTGGCTCAACATACATAAACCAATTAATATATCACATAAACTGGCTCAAAGAAAAAAGTCACATGACAACCATACTAGATGCAGAAAACTCAAACCCCTTCATGGCAGAAATCCAAAATCCCTTTATGATAAAAGCCATGGGTGACGGGCTAGGCATTGTGGCATATGCCTTTACTCTCAGGATACAGAGGCAGCCAGATCTCTGTGAAATCAAGACCACCAGGTCTACATAGAGAGTTCTAATTTAGCTTGGGCTTCAGGGAGATGTCTTAACCTCCCTCCTCTAACACCACCCCCCCCAAAAAAGGTCATGGACAGGCTAACGATGTCCAAAGCATATCTCAACATGATAAAAGAAACAGAAACCATGCTGAATGGAGAAAATCTCAAGGCATCTCCCAAAAGATCTGGAAGAAGACAAAAGCAACTGCATCTCCATTTCTACGCAATATAGTGTTAGAAATCTTAGCTGGAGGAACAGAAAGAAGTGCAAGCCTGTTCCCATCAGCTCTCCTTCTACCTAGGCTTTGTTTCCAGGCTTCCAGAGAGAACCAGAATACCCAGTCATATGTACATTTCACACCTCGGCAATGAAGCTTCTTCTTGCACCAAATGGAGAATTTATAGAATTTCAGATCTGGTCAAATGCAGGGAATAACTGTCTGTGAAAAACTTCACCTTAAGTGACACATCTTCAATGAAACCTTTACACATAGGATGAATGGATCTCTCATCTCTTTCCAAAGAAGTTTCTTTATGCAGCAGATGGTGATTAACACAGAAACCCCAAATTGGCCAATGTGCAGAAAACAAGAGGCTGCAGAGTGCTTATAGTCCTGAATAAGACACCTGTTTCAAGCTTCTGCTCCCCAAGGGTTCATTGTAGAAGAGGAGGCAGAAAGACTGTATAAGCCAGAGGGGAAGAATGACCTCAAGGAAACAGTATTCCAGACAGCTGGTCAGTTACTCATATGAACTCACAGCAATGGTGACAGCATGCAGAAGTCCTATGCAAGCTCAAACCAGACAAGATCCCAGCATAGATAAGAGGAAGTGGGAAAGAAACTGCAACAATAACTTTAGGAACTTTTGGGTTTGATGACTTCTAGGAGGGGGAAAGACAGGGTCTTATGAGGATGGGACTCTTTGTTCAGCCAATGGATGGACCTACACTGAAGGACATTTGGGTATACAAATCAGACTCTATATATTAATATACACATTCATATATCTAATACCTATCACACACACACATATATATACATATATGTATATATATGTACATTATATTGTTCTGTGGGGGAGGTTTGGGGGAGTTGTGGAAAGGGGAGGGAATCAAAATACCATCAAAGTATACTGTATGAATATCACAAAATTTCAATTTAAACAAAAGAGAGAAGGAAATGAAAGGGATACCAATGAGAAAAGAAGTCAAAGTTGTCCTATTTGCAGATGATATGATTCTATGTTTAAGAGACTATAAATATTCCATCAAGAAAACTCTTAGAACTAAGGAACACTTTCAGAAAAAATGACAGATTACTAAATTAACACACAAAAGTCAGTAGCCTTTTTATATGCCAATGTCAAACATACTTAAAAAGAAATCACCTAAATTATCCCACTTACAAAAACTACTCCCCAAAATGAATACTTTGGAATAAACGTAAAATGAAATTCCTCTATAATTAAAATGGCAAGGCATAGAACGAAATTGATGAAGACACTAGAACATGGAAAGACTCTCATGTTCTTGGTTTAGAAGATTTAATCCTGTGAAAATGACCATCCTAAAGAAAGAAATCTATGGATTCAATGCAATCCCAATCAAAAGTTCAGGACTAGTTTTCAGAGAAGTAGAGGAAGCAATCTCAAAATTGGAATTGCATTGAATCAGTGAAGTTCCAATCTGAATTCCAGAGCCATTCTGCATAAATTTGCCAGTGGATGTACCCATACCTCAGTGTATATGGTCAACACTAATTGGATTCAGGGATCAGTGTATTAATAAAATAAAGGAGGATATGAAGTTGAGTGGGGTAGATGGGGGAGAGATCCTGGAGGAGCCAGAAAGCAGGAACAGAGCATGAATATGACTAAAGTACATTTCATGTATGTATGACATTCTCAAAACTAATCCCTATATGTTTAAAAAAGTGTATTAGTGGGGCTGGAGAGATACAGTTAGGAGCACTGACTGCTCTTGTAGGGAGCCATGTTTCATTCCAAGCACCCACATGACCCTAACAACAATCCATAACTCCAGTTCCAGGGCATCTGACGCCTTCTTCCGACATCTGTGGGCATTGTATGACACAGGTACACTTAACATATATGGAGGTAATACACTCATAGACATAAAAATAATAGATAAAATATTTTGAAAATAATATTACTGAAAGCAAAATTGTAATTTTAAAATTTTACCCATTACCGCACAAGTGAAATAACATTTCAATTATCTTTATTAAAAAGAAATAATCATAAAATTTTTATTATAAGGAAGCAAAAGGTCCAAGTACAACCAAAGCAATTCTAAATAAAAGAAGACAGCTGGAAGAATCACCATTCCTTCTTTAAACCTAAAATACAGAGCTATAGTGATAATAGCAGCACCTTAGCAGCACATAAAACAGACATATAGATCAATGGAATAGCATAGAGTACCAGATAAAGTCCATGCGAGTACAGATACCTGATTTTACACAAAGATGTAAAAATAAACCCCAGAGAAAAAAGAACATCCTCAGCAAACAGTATGGGGAAAACTCGATGTCCACATGTGGAAGAATAAACTTAGATCCTTGTTTCACACCCCATAGGAAACTCAGCTCAACATTGATAAAGGTCCTCAACATAAGACCTTATGATCTGTAAGAGCTGCAGGAAAAATAGGGAACACAGTTCAGCATGTAGGCATAGGTAAATGTTTTCTGAGTAGGTATCTGGTAGCATGAAAAATAAAATCACAATCCAAAAAGGATCACATGAAATTAAAAATCTGTAAAACAAAAGAAATCAAACACAAGAGGCAGTCCACATAATGGGAATAAATCTTTGGCAAATGTACCTCTGATAGAAAATAGTTTCTACAATATACAAAGAACTAAAAAATAACTAAACCCAAAGAAAACAAATAACCCAATAAAGACAATTAAATAACTAAATAGAAAGTTCTCAAAATAAAAGTACAAATGGCTAGTAAACACATTTGAAAGAATTCCATATTCTTAGCCACCAGATAAATGCAGATTAAAAATACTTTAAGATTCTATCTCATCTCAGTAAGACTAGACATTATGAAGACTATAAATGACACCAAATGCTGGCCGGGTTGTGGGAAGAGGGGTACTCTTTCATATTGTTAGTATAAATGTAAAGTAGTACAGCCACTTGGAAGTTCATCTGGAAGTTCCTCAAAAAACTAGAAATAAAGCTTCCATTTAACCCTGGCATACCTCTACTGGGTCCAAGCACACCAAAACTTGTACATCCAGAAGAGCTAGGAAATGAACTAAGCCTAGATGTCTAGAAGTCCATCAAGTGATGGATGGATAATGAAAACATGGTATATAAACACAATGGAATTTTATCTCTAAAACAAGATAGAATTATGACATTTCCAAGTAAGTGAATGGAAATAGAAGAATTATGCTCAATGACATAACCTAAACACAGAAAGATTGATGTGGATTCTTCTCTCTCATAAGCAGATCCTAGCTTTGTTCTTCAGGTTGCAATATTTGTCTTGGACCACCTATGGAGGACACGTACCTAGAAAGAGTCAGTGAGTATGTGTGTGTGTGGGGGGGGTGATCTTTAAGGGTGGGGGATATTAGAGCAAAGGAAACACTGTGGGTGGAAAGGGCTAAACAGAGAGAAGGCTAGACAGATGGATGTGATGAAGAAGCTGCAGGAGGAAGGTTAACTAAAAGAATGGGACATGGGGACCTACTCTTTTTTAATTGAACTTAAAAATACAGAAACACAGAGTTTGCAGGGAGATAGCCTACATGACTAGAAAAGAAAATGTTTCTCCTAGAAGCAATGAGATGTTAAACAGAAATTCCTATGCCGGGTGTGGGATACCTCCATAAGAGTTGTTAGTCAGGGAGGCCCCAGAGGTCCCCAACCCACCACTGATGTGTGCTTTTAGCTCAGCAGAACTAAATGATAAGAATGAATAACTGATGACATCATATCCTTTGATTACAAGAAATCAAGTTTGATTGAGCCAGAAACCTCCCTGCTGGCTGACTTTCAAAGTGTTGTAACGTGTAATGCAGGCTGCTGGGAGAGCAAGGCAGCAATGGCCTTGATTGCTACAAACTACAACACCAACCTGCCAGGCAAGATGTGCCCACATGTGCAATGGTAGCACAACTGCCATAGGGAAAACCAACCCTCTCATTGGACCTGAGACTCCCAAACACAAAAGGGAGCTCATACCTGGTGCTGCAAGCCTGGTTAAAACTCAAGCCACTGGTAGGTCATAGGTCTTGATGTTTAGCTAAATAGACGTAATGTCAAACTGCCTTCTAATAATTGTTTATACATTAGACAAAGGCTGCTCCACAACCCCACATCCCTAATTAGAGAATCCTATCTTTGCAATGATAACTGGTGAATGCAGAGACTCATAGCTGCCCAAGATACTGAGAATGAGTGACAGATGAATGGCCAGCCCTAAATAAGTCATTGATACTACTCACTCTAAGTCTCAGGGAACACTACAGAGGAGGAGACTGAAATAAGTGAGAGAGAGACAATGGGAAGAAGGACAGTGAAATCCTATCCTCCAGACGCAACACAGTGTAATCATGAACTCGCTGCAGCTGTGACTACTTACACTCGGCATGCACAAGACTGGCCCTCTGATCAGTCAGTCATGGATGGGGAGGGATTCATGGACCCTACCCTTTACTGATGAATTATTGGCAAGAATGGACTCTGAGAGAGGGGGATTCCATTGTCTTCAGATGTGTACACACTAATAATGAACCCATAAGGAGTCCATAAATAGTTCCAATCCCATGACAGCATGAAGGATTCTGGTCAACCTCAGAGGGGTGCAAAAGGACAAAGAAATGTAAATTTGAGAAAGAGATTAATATGGAAGAGGAGTTGGAGTGGACAGGGTAGGGTGAATGATAAGCAAGTGTGGGCATTAGATCAATCAGAGTGCATTACATGCAAGTATGAAACTGTCAAAGAACAAGATTTATTAGTAAAATATTTTAAACCTTCAAATTTAATTATATTTGGCTATTATCAAATTTTATTATATAGTTTTAAAAGTTGTGATTCCTTAAACTAAAAAATTATTTAGTAATATTTTAATTTATAAAAAATAATGTTTAGAACACTTTTATTCCTAATGTGAGAGATATAAATGTGTTTTCAAAATAAACATGATGCCATAGTTTTTGTAAATTGTTTTTATTAGCAATGTTTATGAATGAAGTCATGAGATTATCAATAGCAGATACATCTGTTATAGTATTTCAACTAAGGAGAGTATGTCTTAATGAAATTTTGAATTTTGAAGCATGTGTCTGGATAAGGTTTATGATGAATACAAAAATATTTTCTGATGTGTGGGTTGCATCACCATTTACTGGGTCCTGGAGAACTGAACTCCTTGGTGGAGTTAACTGATTACCTGTCCTGGAGCTCATCTTCCAGCTCATCCTGGCAGAGATGGAGGCATTTCTTCTGTTTTTTTTTTTTTACATTATCATGTGCTCACAAATAGTGATCACTTCCTGGCCTGGATGCAAAAATTTTTCTTAATCTAAATGATCGGATAATTCTATGTATCTTGGCAGAGAATTGTTTTGCCAAAGTGTGGTGGTGATACTAGCACCTGACCAAGAACCTGTCTGAGAGTCTCTCCTGGACTACTTGAAGGGAAATGTTTTTTTCCAGGTGAGCGATACTTGTCTAAAGTCAGTGCTCTTTTCACATTTTAATTGAGATTGCTTGGAATTCAGCTTTAGACAGAGGCAAAGCCCAAGACATTGAAACTGCTGAGGCTGCACAGCAAACTCTATAGACATCCGAGTGTTCATAGCATTGTCCCTTCTCTGGTAACTGATCTTGGATCACACTTCCCAGGCCTTGGAACCTGTGACACTGAATTCTTCATTGTTTCAGACCTTGATTTCCCTTTTGGTCAGCTTACCTGCAGCACGAAACAATCCAACTAGTAAAAAAATGTACCAACCACAAAGACAGGAACACAGTCACAGCTCAGAGGAATAAAAAGACCTGATGAGAATTTTTTAAATTACCTTTAAATTGGCTTTGAATATTTTAAATATGCTATCCGGCAGCAGAAAAAAAACGCAAAATACTCCTGACCTATCCAGACTGATGAAAGAACGTTGTAGTTTTATTCTTTCACATGTGTGTGGATAAGTCATGATTCCAAGAGACTTTTTATTCATCTAAGATCTAAAACTAGCTAGAACCAAAGAAATAGTAATCTATGCCATAATCATATAAAGTAGATATACTGTTACTGGAAAACTGAGGTACGGACCTAGCCAGGTATAGAGACAGCACCAAGAAACTCAGGTGGAGAAATCAGGAAGTTTATTGTCACTAACAGGCTCCAGCAAAGTTGTTGCTCTAAGAACTGGAATGCTGGGCTCGAGTGATGACTCAGTGGCTAAGAGCACTGGCTGCTCTTGCTGAGGGCCACTGTTCAATTTCTAGCACCCATATGGTGACTATCAACAGTCTGTAAGTCCAGTTCCAGTTCCACCCTCTTCTGACCACTTCGGGCATTGCATGAAACAGGCGCACTTACATACATGCTGGCAATACACACACACACACACACACACACACACACACACACACA
>NW_008348080.1:128768-130490 GCF_000622305.1 Nannospalax galili
AGCTTTAACATATTCAATAACAATTTCCAGAGCTAAGATGCATCTCTTTCAAAATTGGCTGTAAATTTTTAGGTTTATAGTTGAATTAATACAGTTATACAGTATTGTACTCCGTAAAACCCCTCTAAGACATAAAATGAAATGAGGTTTTAAACTTTAAAAAAGATCTCCATTTCATTATTAAAGTACAGTTTTATACAGAAAACTGTATACAGAATACAATTGAAACTATGATGCACATGTGTTTCTAATCTCTACATATCTGATTATTACTAGTCATTTGTTTTTGTTTTTGTTTTTGTTTTTTATCCTTCTTTTTTCTTAATTATTTATTTAATAACCATATAACTAGAAGAAGCATTTCATTACAACAGCATTGTCATATTCAATAACAATTTCCAGAGCTAAGATGTATCTTTTTCAAAATTGGCTGTAAATTTTTAAGTTTACAGTTGAATTGATACAGTTATACAATATTGTACTCCGTAAAACCCCTCTAAGACATAAAATGAAATGAGGTTTTAAACTTTAAAAAAGATCTCCATTTCATTATTAAAGTACAGTTTTATACAGAAAAATTCATTTTTAATACAATTGAAACTACGATGCACATGTGTTTCTAATCTCTACATATCTGATTATTACTAGTCACAGTTGGTTACTTTCAGAACTCCTTAGCATTTGAGCATGGATATAAAGTCATCAGGTAGATTTCAATGGTAATGTTCCTCACATCTACTAATTATTAAGGAGCAAATTTTTATGTTTTGAAGAATTTTTTTCTTTTTTATTTATTTAGACACCCACTTCCCAGGTAGTAACCTCTCATAGCCTCCCTCCCCCCAATAGAGCCCTTCTGTGTTGTCAGCACCCCCAGCCATTCCCCATTACTTGCCCTTCTGATGAATCTAGTTAGCCTATCTAGAGGTCTTTGTTTTAGGAGGGTCAACTGTTCTTCTTATGCAATGCCAATCAAAATCCCCATGACATTTTTCACAGAATTGGAAAAAAACTATCCTAAGATTCATATGGTAGCACAAATGACCTCGGATAGCCAAAACAACCCTCAGCACTACGAGCAATACCGGAGGGATTGCTATACCAGATTTCAAGCTGTGTTACAGGAGGTCTTTGTTTTAGGAGGGTCAACTGTTCTTCTTATGCAATGCCAATCAAAATCCCCATGACATTTTTCACAGAATTGGAAAAAAACTATCCTAAGATTCATATGGTAGCACAAATGACCTCGGATAGCCAAAACAACCCTCAGCACTACGAGCAATACCGGAGGGATTGCTATACCAGATTTCAAGCTGTGTTACAGGTTTATAGTCATAAAAACAACATGGTACTGGCACAAAAATAGACCCATAGACCAAGGGAACAAAATTGAAGACCCAAATATGAGCGAATGCAATTTCAGCCACCTGATATTTGACAAAGGGGCCAAGAAGTAGGAAAGGATTTTCTAAACTGGACATCAATTGCTCAGGAAACAAGGGCAAGAATTAACAAATGGGGCCTCATTAAACTAAAAACCTTCTGTACATCAAAGGAGACAACCAAGGAAGCAAACAGAAAACCCACAGAATGGGAGAAAATGTTCACCGGTGACACATCTGACAGAGGTTTAATAACCAGAATTTATAACGAACTCAAAAAACAGAGAACCAAGACAAGAAGCAACCCAATTAAAAGATGGGCTAAGGAGCTGAACAGAGA
>NW_008348080.1:131186-131488 GCF_000622305.1 Nannospalax galili
AGAAAACAAGCCTCAATAAGGGAGATATGGATAAAAACTGGGTTAGTTTAAGGGACAGGGGAGGGAAGGCTATACAAGGAACCTAGGTGATAAAAGGAAAGAAGGAGCTCAAGAGAGGTAGTACCATAGGAGAAGGGTATTAGTAAGAGAGAAAGGGGGGAAATGGGGGCATTTTAAGTGGGAAAACCATGATGGAGGGGTGAGACAATGTGAGAGATAAACAATGCCTAGCTAGTTTTAAAAACCAGAGAGAACCATATCACTCCTATAACCTACTGACAAATTATACATAGCAGATCAAG
>NW_008348080.1:132143-153850 GCF_000622305.1 Nannospalax galili
CAGTCTTATCCAAAGGCTAAGGTATTTTTTAACAGAAATTTTTTAAGAGTGCTTTGGCAAGCAAGGCAGTTGTATGCAGATGTTCCACTAAATAACTATGATATTTATTGCTTTCTCCATTGTAGTTTTGATTCATTTTTCAACATAAATTTTTGTAAGCATTTATATTAAAACTATAAAGTGAATATTATATTCCAAAGTGTAAAATCACTCATAAAGCAATGTTAGACACACATAAAGTGGCATTAAATGCATGGCTTTATTTCTTTCCCCATCAGTACCTACCAAACGTCATAGAAGGAAGCTTCACACGAGCTAGCTATCTGAGACAGTGAGAAGACTGTTGCTCAAGACTAAGCTGCTGAGGGTCTTTAGGACCACCCTAGGGTTGACTCTAGCCATATGCAATGTTGAGGTCTGTTGCTGTAAAAAGGTATAAAGTAGCTTCTACAAGGTTATACGTAGTTGAATCTGTAGAAGCCATGCTCTGTCTTTCTAAGTCACATCCCAATGGAAGCAAACAGAGTCTCTGGAGGCTTGTCAGGGACTTGGTGCCTACACGTTTTCCTGGGGGCTCACATAAGCATCTTCTCCTTGAAATTTACCAAGTATCAGAATCACAGAGGTAAGTGTGTTCAAGATAAATCCTTGTGTTTACAGAGTTTAGGATGATAAATCTCTCCAATCTCTTCTGGGAGTAGTGGAAAATCATAGGAAATCCGAACTCCAAGACCACCAAAGAGACAACCTTAGAATGGGGCTTTCTTTTTGTAAAAACAAGTATTTTGACATGGTATCTTAACTTTGGGAGAGTTTAATGTGTTGACAGAGGCACAGAATATCTAGACTAGAGATTACTTCTATATGTGTCTCTAGGAATATTTTCAAATGAAATTAATGTTTGAACTGGTGAACACAGAGAAATAAAAGGTTCTTAGCAATGGGATGGGCACCATCAAAACTATGGAGGGCGTGATTGCCAGGAAATAGGAGGAATGACGAATCTCTCCCCACCCTACCTACCTGCTTGACTGAAGCATGAGTCTTCTGCCTTGCCCTGAGGTCTTCACCATCCAATCCTCTGCTTCTCACGCCTTGAGACCTAGGCTGGAGCTGTACTTTTGCTGTTCCCAGTGGTGTGAGAAACTGAGGTATGGGGCCTGCCACACACGGTGAAGGCACCCAAGAGACTCATGTGGAGAAATCAGGCGAGATTCTTCACACCAACAGACTCAAGCAGAATTTCATTCTGAAAAACTCAAGCCCTCAGTTTAGTTCCTTCACAGTTTTTATTGGTTTCCCTCATCATTCATTAACAGTGACAAGACTGGTAGGTTCAATCCAGAGTCTACATGATTTCCAGCATGCATGCTTGTCCCTAAGATCACAGAGAGGAAATTCCTTCTGCAGGCATCTTTGTAGAGGTAGATCTTGAGGGCAGGATTTAAGATATTCTCTAACAACAGAAGTTATTGCAAGTACATTGTTAGCAAGCAAGGAGATTTCAAACAGACTTTCCAGTAGACAAAAGTGGCATCGGTTTCTCAAGATAGTTTTGAGGTCTTTGGTGTTCTTTGTTTAAATTTTGATTCTTTTTTTAGACCAAATTTTGGTAAACATTCATAAAACTACTACGTCCTAAGGTATAAAATACTTTATCTTAAGTATCCTATATCCTAAATCATAAAATCAGTTGTAAATCAATTAAATCTGATAAAACACACACAGACACCCCCTACACACACACCAATAAATACATGGGAATTTTTCCTTTCCTTTTCTTCAGAGGTCTGTAACAGGTGTGAGATGATGGACCTGCGTCCCTCGTACTCCTTTACAGCTTGGAGAATGCTGATGGGAAAAAGGTAAGAATAATGTACATGATTGAGAATGCCCTGGTGTTTCACTAAATTTTCTCTTCCCTGCTGGGAGATCCACTCTCACTCAGGGTCTTACAGTCCTTACCCAGAATGACAACCCAACATAAGACATTATAGATGTTTTATCCATTATGTGGATTTTGCATAGTTTATATGATGTCCAGCAAAGGACGTGATTTACAAAGCCATGGGTTCCCATAGGCTTATATTTTGAACACCTGCCACCAGCTCGACCCGCCCTGTGGTCTCCATCCACTTTTAGAGCTGCCTGGCTGCTCTGGGGCATCCTTGAGCACCGTCCTGCCCCGCTGTTTGCCGAGCTCTATTCCAAAAATGGCGACTACCCCATTTATGGCTGTGTTCCAAGTCAACACCCAAACATAAATCATGAGGCCCAACAGCCACACAAAATGGCAAGAGTGTAGCCTCATGGTTTTCTTGGTGTATATATCCATAGCTCCTCCCTTTAATGGGCTTGACACCTTCCAAAGAGTGTGTGAAGGAAGATGGACCATGGCCCGTCAGAGAAACTTCCAGGTCACACCTGGTAATTAGCAGAATCTTGGTTCACTATGAGTTTCCTATGTTTAAAGCAAAGTGGGACCATGGAGGTGTGCCAGAGTTGAGCACCATGTTGTACAGAGTGAAAACATGAAAAGTAAAAATCCATGAGGATTCTTTGCAATGAATTCATGATAGACTATGTGCTTAGGTCAAAGAGTAAAATATTAAATGTTTTTAAAAGCCTTGAAAAATTCCACCCATTGGTGATCTAAGTAGAAATTTTAAAACATGAATTACCAAAATAATTCTGTTGCAATGTGGAACATATTCTACATTTGATTTGTAAACATACATGTCAGATCACCATATAACCCCTGCTCAGAGAATGGAGTGCTTTCATTTCAATTTATACCTCACATCACTCCGTCACAGGAATGATTCTTACTGTCACCCTGTAACAAGTTCCCAAAGTTATACTTTCTTTCTAACACTGGATTGGATTCACAAACCCACAAGTAGGCCCAGCCAATCACTGGGCAATAAGCAAGAATGGAGAAGCACCTATCTTCTAGTTTACATAAATCCTGTTGATTTGCAGGGAATTAGGTATGCAGGGGAGAGGGCATAAGACACAGGAAGTCAAATAGTCTTAAGTTACCTTGTTTTCCAGTTTAGAATACCTCTTGAACTCTCACATGTATATGCCAGAAAGCTTAGCCATGCTGTGGCTGTAATCTGCTATACTGTGGATACTTTAAAAAGAATGCAGAGCTTTTCAGTTATTATGTAGACATTATTGCCATTTGTGAATTTGGAAGAAATGCCACATTATTGCTAAGCAATTATGCCTAAACTCTACATTAATTGGTAACTTTTTTCAATTCAAATATAAATAGTTATAATATTTCTGTGTGAATTAATCTATGCACAAGAGAGGTGGTATTGCATAATTGCGTTTTAGGAGATGACAGTCACTTTCTCTGCCACACACTTGACAAACAGCCTTTTAACTTTTGTTTCTCTCTTAGGGCACATGCACAAATGATAATGCTTTTCCACAAATTATTTGGCAGCTGGTGGGGAAATATTTAAGTCCATTAAATTAAGAAACCGTTTGCCAAGCCCCCCGCCCTAAATTACACTATAAAACTAGAAGTTAACAGTTCATAAAGCAGGGTTCGGCACACAATTAGATTCAGAATTTGAGGCCTTAACTGCACATAAACAAATTATTCTTTTCAGTTTTGCTTCACAATAGGAATTCATTGCTATGGGGAAATGTGCCCACATTAAAACTGCAAATTGATTGTTGATGAAATAAAGCTACCTGTAACCTAGAGAAAATTTGATGCCTCACTGAAAGATGGTGTTAAGCAGAAAGTCTAACACCTGTAAGAACTGCAATAAAGAGGGCTCCATTAGAGGAGTGCCTTTGCCGTCTTGACAAGCATGAACCTTGTATAGCACTACATTTTAGAAAAGTAGTGAATTAAGACAAAGATACAAGTAATTAGTCTTCTTTTCAAAAAATAATATTTGTCATATACTGTTATAATGACACAAATAAATCCTAGATATTTTAAAACTGATGGACATTCAACTTCAGCTTTGACATTTTAAGAGATTAGTAGGTGTACCAAGCCTTTCTTAACAATAGTAATATATAAAGTGAAAACTAAAGGAAAGTCACAAACTAGTAAGCAACCCAGAGAGAGCTTTTCCCATTGGAGATGTGAGGTCTCCTACCTGAGGGTCTTAGCAAGGTTGCAGCTATGCCTAGAGCATGAACAGCCATCACATCCATCTTTGACCACAGGCATCCAGACACATAGCAAAAACCAGGCAATAACACTGTGTCCAGAGGATATCAGGGTCCAGTCTGTGTACCCTTCTGTCTGGCTTTGTGCTCTCTTCATTATTTCCATCTGAATAGCCCCTATCCCTTTATACCATCCAACAGCCCTTGTCTCTGTCGCCCTTTGGAGCTCTTGTAGAGCTATCTGAACCTTCAACACCTCATTGCAACTCCTAAGTCTTCATATAAAGTCCAATTTGACATTGGAATTTTTGAGTTTGAATTGATCAGCAATAAATAAACATAAACTCAACTGATATTCTTCGGCCTATCAAGGGATATGTAGTCATAGAGTCAACCATTTCTATGACATCTGGAGTGAGATTGAAATTCATAGAGTGAGAACTTAGGTCTGCTAAATGGAGCACCCATAAATAAGAGCTCTCAGGGAAGTTATTAACAGCGGAAGAAGAGAAGTGTGATTAGAGAAATAAGGGGTCCCAAGGCTAGAAAGATGGCTCAGTGGTTAAGAGCACTGGCTGCTCTAGCAGAGGACCTGGGTTTGGTCCCCAGCACCTGCATGGCAGCTAACAACATAACTCTAGTTCTAGGGAATTCAACACCTCTTCTGGCCTCTACAGGCATTTACACATGCATAGTATATTTACACAGATGTAGGCACAGTCCTCAAACACATGAAATAAAAATAAGTTAAAAATATTGTAAAAAGAGCACTACCATTCTGTTAATCCTTTGCCACACTAACAGAGCGTGAGAAAAGGGCTGTGACACACTTGCTTCCTGGGGGGCAGGGTGACTAAGCAAAGCCAAAATGGGGACTAAGAACAACACCAGAGGAATTTATATACTCTAAGTGCCTTTTCAAAAAAGGTGCATATGATTAAAACAATCCCATTAGGGACTGTATAACCCTTTCTGTGCAGTAAACACCCCTGTTTTGGTACTGTAGAGATGTGAAAGAAAGTGACAGCTTGAGGAATCAAAATAGAAAATCTTTGGAATACACTGGGATAGCTCACACTTTAGGATTATCAGACAGAGAATTATGACTAATATGTTAATGGCTTCAGGGGGTTGTAGAAAAAGGTGCAAGATTTCTTCTAAGTGGATAGAAAATGAATCTTCACAGAATGAAAATGAAGGAAGTGCTGGGGGTGGAGCTCTCCTTGGCAGAGGATGGCGGCCTTCAACAGCTCCTCTCCAAGCTGTGTGTGGCCACAGACAGTCAACACAGATAGAATGCATCCATAGATCCTTTTCAAACTCAAATACAAAGAATCAGTGCTACATCCCAGAAATATGAGACTACTTGTAAAGATGTACTGTACAACTAACAACAGCAACAGAGGAGAGAGAAAACAGAGAAGAAAAATCTATACCTGAATGACAGTGTTGGATTTTCTATCATTAATAATAGATAACAAACCCCAGATCTAGAGCTCAGATTTTATCAAGCATGATGTAACAGGGAAGTTTTTATATCAGCTTCAAACTGCATAAAACAAAACACAGAAAAGGAGAGAATCTTGAAAGAAACATGAAGGAGAAGAAGGGGTCAGCTAATATTAGAAAGATTGAAATGCCTTTAATTTAATTTGTGGGAAACTTCAACAAGAAGAAAGAGGGAGAGATGGTACTGATCAGGAGCAGACTGCATCAAGAACCAAGTGCTTTCTCCAGTCTTGAGGGTACATTAAACACTTAACCCAAATCCTGTCAGGAAGAGCCTGCTAGGTGCCTTGTTTCTAGCCCCGCCTTGTCACACGGCAGCATCACTTCTCCATAAGAATTGCCTCCTCTCTTGAAGTCTAGTTGCTGCTTGTGGTCCTGCCTTCTCATTTGTCTTTAGGAAAGGTGGTTCAAGGTAAACACGTTACACATTCCTTGCCTAAAGTTTTATCATAAAATAGCACATTATTTCAGATTCAGTTCTGCAGCTGCTCCCTGTCTTTTCCTGAGCCTGGAGGAACTAGTTCTAGAAGCAGGTCCTTTAAAGACAACCACCTGTAATGGCTCAATAGAATCTTTTATTGCAGTCTTTCCTTCTTTAGAGTTCTGGATTTATACACTGTGACTAGAGAGGGAAGAGTAAGAAGTTCAAAGAACTTATCATAGGAGACTATGGAAGAAGGGGGTGGTGTGGAATATTTGAGTCATTAAAAAAAATGCTGTCAATATAGACTTCTGTATTCAATGAAATTATTCTGCTTAGTGAAGAAACTTAGCTGCAACACAGAATGTCTTTAGAAGACATCACACTGTGCTCAGTGAAAGAGCAGAGTAAATGACAAAATCCATGATTTTTTTCTGAAATCGCCCAGACATCAAATTCACAAGATACAGTGTCACTTAAAACTCGGGAAAGACAGGTAAACATAGGGTAGTGTAGTGGGAATCAGATGCCTGTAGGACGAAAAACAAAGATAGTCTAAAATCAATGAGTGATAAGAAGATTTATGTGGTAATTTCAATGAAAAACTGGAGACTGAGTGTGGATCTGCAGAAGAGATGATCATTACCGTCTGGGGCACACTGTGTGGCCTATACTGCTTCCAGACTTCAGCTGGGGGATGGTATTAGACCATTATAATGGAGGCTGAATAAAAATCTTCCCTGTCCTTCAGGCAGCTGGAAGGAATGGTGACCATATAAAAGGCCTTCAGAGAATTCTCCACAATAGAGGCCTCCAGTGTAGTGAAAACCATTTCACCAGTGCCTTCACTGACCTGAAGGGATATCAGTTAGACAACTCCAAAATCTTCTGTGATTGTGTCTCACGTAAAGGTAGATAAAGCATAGAAGACAATGCTATCTTTGTCATCTGCTGTTAAGCATTCAGCCAAGTCAGCTTCTAGCCGGGTTGTCATAAAATATCACAATAAATGCCTAATTACAAAAGTTGCTGTTATTTGATGTGTTCCATCTGGTTTCATCAAAAACCTGCAAGGCAAGCTAAAAGGCCAGGTTGAGGAGACACAAGAAAGGCATGAAGAGACAGCATAAGCATCACCAGCAGAACCACATGTGGTAAAGAATCTGGAAATATCAGAGCAGAAATTTAAAATGCCTGTAACAACTATAGCACAGTATCTAATAGAGAAAGTAGACATTGTGGAAGAACACATGGAAAATGGTACACACAGATAGAACCCAAGAAAGCAACAAAGGAAATTAACATGACACCACAAGGACCGGCCAATTGTCAGAACAGATATGGCTGTGGAAAAACTCCATGAGTTGAACACAACAATGGAAATTTTCAAAACTGAGATGCATAAATTTAAAAAATTATAATGGAAGAAACTATCAAACGACTTACACGTATTTAAATACCTTTATGATGTAAATGCCATGTCTCTTATTAAAATATCTGCTACATATAAAACACGCATATGCTAATCTTTTGGGCTTATTAAGATTTACAACAAAAGAAAAAGCAATAGAGGAAGCATTTGAATTTTTAGTGATTGAAAGCTATTCTCAATAAATGCTGGGTACTGGATTCTAGATTCAGAAGCTAAGAGAAAATCAAGCAGGATCAAAACACCTAGGTTGACAGCCAGGTGTATTCTAGTCCATATGTACAAACTGATGGCAACATAGAAAATCCTGGGAAGAAGCACATAAGGAAAGAGTTGGTAGTTCCTTTGCAGAACAGGAAGAAGTTTCCAGACAGACTACAACAGAAATCACACAAACCAGAAGAAATGGAGGTGAAAGTGGAAGACAGTAGGAAGACAGAGGGAAAAAGTAAACAAGAAAGCACAGGGTCTTAAGGCCCAGGATTGCCAACACTGTTCTGAAAAGCACAGTGATGGGGGACTGCCACTCCACAAACCCCACCACACAACTGCCATCATCAAGATATTGTAGACTGGGGAAAATATTTTGATCAAGATTTTGATCTGGGATTCACAGATCAAAAGGCCAAATATAGACCTTCTCTCTTTCCTCTCTCCACCAGGTGAGACCACCCTCTTTCACACATGCCCATTGCCACAAGGCTCTGCCTTATCACAACCCACAACTCTGAATGTCTGGGGCCAAAGACTGTTGCTCGAGACCTCTGAACTTAACCAGCCAAATATAGAATTCCTCTCCTTAAGCTGCGTATGACAGGTATTTTGTCACAAAAATAAAAAAATAAATAACATGCCTTTTTGTTTCAAAGACCACTTTATTGAAGGAGAGAGAGAGGGGGAGAGAGAGAGAGAGAGAGAGAGAGAGAGAGAGCACAAGCATGAGGACCTGAGCACCCACATAGACTCTGGGTGTGGTGGCACCACCCGAGATCCCAGCACTGGGGAGGCAGAGTCAGGAGGATCCCTGGAGCTCTCTAGCCAGCCAGTCTAGTTAAAATGGTAGGCCCCAGGTCTCAGTGAGAGACCCTGACTCAAAAAGAAACAAGATGGATGGTGCCTGAAGAGAGAGAGAGAGAGAGAGAGACAGAGAGAGAGAGACAGAGATAGACAGAGAGACAGAGAGAGAGAGACAGAGACAGACCTGGGACCAGGTATAATCTTCAGAACAGTCCCTTGTCTACCGCCTATTTTCTCGCTAGACCATGAAAATGTTTCTATCACCCCCCAAAATAAGATAAGTGTCTGGGATCAAACAAGGAGACGAGCCAGAGGGAGACAATTTTGCATTCAAATCATAACAGAGAGAAAGTGGCTTAATTCAAAATTAATAAAATTTTAACAAATAGATTTGGAACAATTGAATTTATGTATCAAAAGAATAATTGCAGACACAAACTTTCAACATTATCTCTCTGAATTACTTTGACCTCCACACATGCCCACACTCTCATTCACAAAAAATATATGAAAGTGATTTTTTAAATGCAGAACACATCTCAAATACAATAAAACTGAAGGTCACAAATACATAATGAAGAAAAAAGTAAATAAAAGACTAATCACAGAGGATGATATACTGATTGTAAATACGCAGAAAATCTGGAGTTAAATGGCTTGTCATGCAGAAATCACAAAACAACAAAGAAATGCCACTCTAATTCATCAGAATGCTTGAATTGTAAGAACTAGCAATACAAAATGCTGGGAAATTGTAGTAAAAGAGGAAGTTTCTTTGTTTTCTGATGGTGCTAGAAAGATGGAATGGTGAATTTGGAAAACACTTTTGCCATTTCAAACAAAGATAAACATAATCCGACCATGTAGTCCAGGAACTGAGTTACTAGACACCAGTAATTCAACACCCACAACAAATCTGATACATGATTTTTAAAATAGCTTTGTGTTTGCTAAAACCTGAAAGCAAACAAGAGATCCATGAAGACTTGAACATGTAAGTAATGACTCTATATTTATATAAATATTCAGCAGTGAAAATGAGGTATCAGCTCATGAATATTAATAAGTATATCTTCAATGCATATTTCTATGTGAAAGAAGCCACAAATTTATGTCAACTATTGATATTATGATGAAGTAAAAGCAATGACAATAGTATAAAACCAGTGCTTCCCAGAGACAGTGGAGCTGGTGAGTGAAACCATTGCAATGTATTTTGGGGTGGTGGAAACATCTTCTGAGGTAATGTAAAAACAGATTTGTCACATCACACATGCCCTTAGCACAAAATATCTTCCTATTACGCAGTTTTAAAGACAAATATTAGAAGCCATAGGATCCCAGGATGAACTACAGAGTGTGACAAAATAATCTAATTTTATGATTAATATGGGAAGTAAGTTCACAGAAGGAACTAGAAGAGAACTGAGTGATCCAAGTAGCTATGCAACTAAATGGAGTCTGTAAGCCCAAGACAAGCAGATCACACAGGAACAGTGCAAACACTGCTTCATATCTAGTTCAGTGCTAATTCTCATGTTGCTGCACACAGTGGCTGTGATTGAACAACCAAGGATGAAACTATATTACTCTGTACATTTGGGTAGAAATTTACAGAGAAGTAAGGGCAATAGGACACAGTCATCTTTCTGAAAATGGATTAGAGTTGTAGACAGCAGCACAATTTAAGGAAAGTTTAGCATAGCCGCAGGTGGTTATATGCAGAAATGTTTATAGTCTTGAGTATGCATGGAAGGTAATATTCACATGTTCTGCATTTGTATCAACTTGAGAGGCCATAGAAATATTGATACCTTAGTAGCTATGAGCACACCTACCTCTCAACTTTGGGATTTTAATTCCACTCCCTCAATAAAGACAATGAACACTGCATAAAGAAATGACAGATTGAAGTTCTGAAATATAAAAAGTTGTGTGTCTGGCATAGTCTCATGGTGGAATGTGGGGAATTACTTAAAACAGGTAAATGAATGAGGCATCCCCACTCAAGGAGTATGTCAAAGGCCATGGGCATCTGCTGAATCAGCTTTAATCAACAAAGCTTCAGTAGCTGGAGCAAAACAATAAAGTAGAATTGGGCTATTTGGAAAAGTATGAAGTCAGTGTGAGAATTCTGCTGAAAATAAATAATGGAAAAGATTAATTAACAAGAGGAGACAAAAGGAAAATAATTTATGTAGATAACTTCTTTCAATGGATGAAACACATCTTTTTACTCTTAAATTCTGGGCATGATGGTTACCCCTCTCAAGGACTACAGCAAAGAATGGGAAAGTGTAGTATTTTCAATGGGAATTATACAAAAATATCAACTCAAGTCAGGTGCAAAGTCAACAGTAATAATGAAGGGTTATATTACTGGTGTGTGCCTCTGATAGGAAGTGATATGAGAACACATTAAATTGGATGAGGGCAGTGGGGGAAAGTATAGATAGGGGAAGGGATCTAAACACCTTCAAACTATATTGTATGAAAATTGCAAAAAAACAAAAAAAATAAATTAAAAAATTTAAAAGAATAAAATAAAAAATGCACTTCTATGCCAGCATGGTGTCTAATGCAGGTGCAATCTTAAGAGCATCCCAACAGAGAAATGTCAGTCCAATACCTGAATATCAAATTAACCACATACATTCTCAAATGTAAGAAACCATCACAGCAAAGGGAGCTGAATTAAATACGGTGATAATGAAAGGTCATATCTTGATGAGACAATGAAATAGAAACAGAACCTAAGGAGAAGTTAATAACAGTCGGTAAAGTACAGAAGTTACCTAATTCCAACACTAGAAATCTCAGGTAAGTTGGAGTGGACCAATGAGCATTTGGAGAAGAAATGATGGTAGATCTACACTGCAATGAGTGATCCATTCTAGACCAACCAGAGGGTGCCCGGTGTACATGTATCTACGTGAATAACTGCATTCCAGAAATTTGCAGTTATATATTACATCGAACCTAATTCTTCCTGCCTCTCTTCTTTGTAATTTTTGTTTATTCTCTGAAAATTTCGTGTATGTGCAGAGTGTGTCTTGATCCTGCCCACCCTTCACCTCCCCCCAACCTTCTGTCCTCTGTGACATCTATCTCCCACTATAGCAAGTTTTTAAAGGAACATCACATCTCTACCTGAGCTTCTTAAGAGGTTCTGTAATCTTTCCCTTGTGGCACACAAAGCACGTAATTGGCCAAAAAGTGAATGAAGCCCAGGTGCTGGTGATGTCTGACCTGACTCCCTGCATCTTCCTCCAACATACTGCTTTTCTTCAAGGCTCAAGCATCCTCCTGCCCCAAGCCATTTGATTTTTATACTTCCTTTTCCAGTCATGATAATGGGTTATTTTTAATCCTTCTTTACCCTCCTCATTCAGGATTCTTAAAAATATCACCCTGTTTTAATTTCCATTTCCTCACACGCTTTCTCTTGAAGCTCTTATAACACATATGGGTCTTCACTTCTTGTCTGTTATTAGATCCATATTTTTTTTAAGATAGAAGCTTTAATTGTTTACTGATAGGTCTTCATTGTTTAAAATAACACTTTTGGGTCTGGAAAGATAGCTTAGTCAATAAAGTGCTTGCTATACAGTCATGGTGACTTGAGTTTGATTCTCAGAACCAACACAAAAAAGGTTGGGCGTGGTGGTACATGCTTGTAATTCCAGCGCTGGGGGGTTGGAGATAGGTGGATCACGACTACTCACTGGTCAGCCAAGGCTAGCCTATTTGACAAGCTCTATATGAGTGAAAGATTGTGTGTCAAAATGAAGATGAATGGTACTTAGGGAAAAACACTCAAGATTGTCCTCTATTCTCCACACACACACACCGCCATGTATACACGCCATCATGTACACACATGCACACACACACACACACACACACACTCGCATACACAAAACATAAAATAAAATAGTACTTTTGATCTTAAACATCGTGACAGCAGAGGTTCATTCTGGCTTTGTCATACTCTGGAGCTGGACGTGTTCCCCAAACACCAAGTATCAAAAAACCTGGTCTCCAGCTTGGTTGGTGCTATTGGGAGTGGTAGAAACTTCAAGAGGTGAGGAAAAGTAACAGACTCTCTGGTCACTGGGGTCTTGTCCTTGCAGTGTCAGCATCCCTTTCCCTCTTGCAGTAGTCCTGTCCCTCAGCTCACGCACCACCACTCATCACAGGCCCTAAAGCAGCAAGCTCAACTAACCATGAAGGGAAAACTAAAATTGAATAACAAATGTTTGATATACCACATAAATTTGCTTCAGTGACAGAAAGCCAACTAGTGTCTTTTGAGGCATTGACTGTGTCTCAGGGCACTATGCCAATGCCAGGGACAGTATGTACACAGGACTCTCACCCTGAGTGTTCCAGTCCTACACCAGGAGTAGTATGCAGACAAGTCCCTGGCCCTGAGTATGTGTGGCCTATCATGGGGACTGTAGTGGTTAAGACACTCACCCTAATGTGACGAAGTGTAACTTACCTAAAGAAACACCTTCATTGCCGTATAGTGACACTGTCAACACTGTTGGACCATGAAGAAGAGGTTCCCTAAGGTGGCAATACCACGCAGGATTGCTGAAAAGAAAGCCTCAGAAAGACACAGAAAGTAAATCAAACAAATTCAATCTGTTTCACTGTCGGCTTCAATATACCTGTACTGAAAAACTTTCCTTTTCTATAAAACAGAAAAAAAAGTATCATAATCTCATTCAAAATTAGAAGCAAGGGAAAGATGGATTTAAATTTTTTGCTTTAAAGATAAATTTGCATTTCTGCAGTAGTCTACAATTACTTTAAAATTATTATTATGACAAGCATTGCAACATAATTTTTTCCCACAAAAGAGGACATTTCTAGAAGCACCCAAAGCATGGGCTTGTCACTTTTCTTCATTAAATCCTGATCATGTTTAACAAAGGCACAGAATTAACATATCAAACTTGCACATTTCACTTCCATTGTACTGGAAGATGAGGAAGATGAGTAAATTAAGAAAGACCAAAAAAACAAGGCAGACTGATCATGTTACTCCTCGAGGTAAAGATGGAGAAGCCATGGTTCCACAGAGCACCTGTATGTACTCCCAAAGAGGGAGAAGGTTCAGTTACTACACAAAGCTCCAATTATAAGCGAATGGGGACCACTTCTGCATGTGGGAATTCATAAATACTTCAGACTGAGTTCTTAAAGCATTCAATTCAATCTTTCCTCCCCAAGGGGGGAAAAACAGAGATGGATAGACAAATAGGTGCAAGGAAGAGAGCTAGATATCAGGGAAGATGCACGATGGTGTCTACTTACAGTTGTAGTGGGTAAACAGGTGAGAGAAACATGTTTTTTCCTAGAGAAAATGTATAAAATAACACATACGCTGCATAGCAATGCGGAGATGCTGAAGCTGCTGACTTGGGGCATGGAGATCTCTGAGAAGAGCAACAGAGAGCAGAGCCTATGTTTTCAAGCCATTCTCAATAAGAATATTCTCAATAAGAACATTTTCTAAATCTGAACACAAGATTTAGAGAAAAGATTAGCCGTATGAGATGGAGAAAACAGCTAAAAACACAGAAAACTACAGAGCTTTAAAGACAAATTTCATAATTTCAGAGGAGCAATACAGAGAAATTAGTCTGGTCAGTGGTTGCTATTTGCAAAATCTGAAACTGTTTTGAGTGGAGGAACCAAAAGTTTAGTAGAAAAAATCTGAAGAATGCTGTGGAATCTGTGGCCATCTTGCGGTACTGAAGAAACTGTGGGAGAAACCAGTCTCACTTGTAAAATTCAGGAAGGCACAATAGAGCAGACGAGACACAAAACAGAACAAACAAACAAACAAACAAAAGGTAAACAAAGTTCAACACTTCCTTCAGTCTCTATTTACCACACAAAAACACTAAGTACACCAAAAAATGTGTATACATTCACCTAGAAGAAAGGAAAACTGAGTATTCCAAGAGGTCATCTTAGGCTAGACCTGAAGTGGAAACAAGCATGCTTCTCTCAGAAATAGGATGAGGATGGGCTGTAGCCCAGGAGTAGAGCACTAGCCTAGCATGTCTGAAGGTCTGGTTATATCCTCAAAACTGTAGCAATAAATATAAAAATGGAATCAAATCATATGTGGAGGCAATACATATAAACAATGCAGAATCACACTACTTCATGAATGGAAAAATTAAAAACATCAGTTTGACATCCATCCAATCGTATCACTCTCCACAACAGCCAAGAAGGTCTTCCACATTTGAAAACAGGGTAATACTTCCATCTGTGTAGATTTAGGAGTGAACTCTGAGTGGAAATACTTCACACAACAATTTTGAAGCATGAAATACTTCCTGCCATACACGATTAAGGGTAGACTTTGGGACTGCCCATAAATTTAAGTTTATGGATGGTTTTTAGCTTCCATGTGGGTGCTGGGACTCAAACCTGGGTCCTCTGCAAGAGCAACCAGTGCTCTTAAGCACTAAGTCTTCTCTCCAACCCCTCCCCCTTTTTCATTTCTTTCTGAGAGAATACTTGAGGAATACTTTAGTGAATCTGAGCTCAACTCAGTGTGAACATGGCCCAGTAGAACTCAGAAATGATTCCTGAACTTTGACTTTTAGAAAGCAGGAGATATATTTTGAATGTGAAGTCTGATTCTATGAAGTTCTCTGCAGAGAAAGCATTTACAGAAGTCTAAATCAATTCAAAGTATGAGAAGGGTCTTCATTCTGCTTGTCCATGTGTTATAACTTCTAAGCTTCATATAACAATGTGCATGGATTATTCTCTATTCAGACCGCAAGTTGGCCTATCAGCATGGCTACCATGTACTGAATGTTCAGTCAATATTTGTAAATTGAAGCAGTCCCAGAATTGGACTGAAGGAAAGTAAAATTAAATTTTGTTTTCATCTCTTAATACTGATAAACTATGCTATTTTTAGCTTTGATTTTACATAAAATTTCAGTCATATAATAACAAAACAGGTTAAATTTCTAGAAGTGCGATATAAATTTTGAAGCACTTCATAAATTAAATTACTAAATACATTTGCTGATTAGACCTACGAGGTTAGAGTCCTAAGTAAAGTGTTCAGAGATTGCTAAAACTTGATATGTTTCATGTGAAAGCATTTTCTTTTATACTAGTAATTCTATTTTAATTACATAGTTTAATGAATTTTTGTAACTTTCATACATTATAGTATAATGATAGTTAGATCCCCTCCCCTAGCTGCACCTCCCTCTAGTGCCTCCCACCCAATTTACTGTACTGTACTGTACACATGCACACACGCACACACACACACACATATTATGTACTAGCTTATGTCTATATAATATGGCCTATAGAGTCTGATTTGCGTAACCAAATGTCCTTCAGTGAGGGTCTATCCACTGGGCCTACCAAGGAAAACTCCCATCCTTGTAGGATACTATCTCTCCCTCTCCTAGCAGTCATCAATTGCCAAAAGTTCTTTAGTTTGAGTGAGGATTTTTAACAAAATTTTTTGATTGAGCGTTTGTGAATTTCTTTTTTTTTAAATATTTTATTATTTTTATTTTATGTTTATGTGTGTATTGCCTGCATGTAGGTAAGTGCAACTATGTCATGCAATGTCCGTGGAGGTCAGAAGAGTCTATCGGATGCCCTGGAACTGGACTTACGGACAGTTCTTAGCTGCCATGTGGATGCCGGGATTCTAACTCTGGTCTTCTGCAAGAACAGCTGCTGCGCCATCTCTCCAGCCCCTGGGTGGGGATTTTTTATTCATTCCCCATGACTATGCTGGGATTTTGCACGGCTTGAGCTAGCATAGGACACTTGTGCCTGCCGTCATGATTATTGTGCCTCCTTATGAGTAAGTGTGTAAGTGTCTGGGCCTTGAGATCATGCATCCTGTGACCCAGATGTTCTTCTGACCCTGTGATGAAGAGCCATGGACCTACCTCCTTCCCACACTCTGCAAAGAAGCCACTCCCCTTCTCTCTTCCAGCCAATCCGTTGAACATAGCTGCTTGCAGGGGAGGGGCTAATGGTCTAAAAGCTGGGAAACCATGAGGCTGGTCTCTCGCCATTTTGTGAGTCTGTCTGGAATCATGGGATTTATGTTTGGGTGTGGACTTTCAAACACAGCCATAAATGGGGGGGCACCCACTCTTCTGTAAGTAAACCCACACCCAAAGCTCAGCAAGTCCAATAAACTCTTTCTGTCTCCTCTTCTGCAATGCTGTCTGAACATTTGGAGACAGGTTTGAAATAGGTGTTTTATTCAGGATTAAGCACTCTGTGACCCCTTGTTATCTGCACATTGACCAATTGTGGGATTCTATGTTAATCACTATCTGGTGCACAAGGAAACATCTCTAGTGAGAGCTGTGAGCTGCATTCATCCTGTGTGTAGAGGTTGAACTGAGGAGTGTTACATGAGTTAAGCATCTCAAAGACATTTATTCTTTGACTTGGATCAGTTCTGGAACTTTGTAAAGTCTCCATTCATTTCAAAAGGAAGTTTCTTTGACGAGGGCTGAAAGGTACATTTGTCTGTAAATATGAGGATGCATATTTAGAATAAAGTAAGAAATTATATTGGTTTAGGGCTGTCACACCAGTAATTCTTAATGCAAATAAAATCCTAGTTTTAATCACAATATATCACTTTTTTATTTCCTGAAATATAAACACTTTTTTTTTTTTTGGCTTTAAATTGTCATATGAATGTATTTGTTTGGACATGGTGTATGTATCTGAGGCTGGGTGTCCATGTGTGAGTAAAGAAAAATCTTCCATGACATAAACAGACTGAAAGAATTCATGTCCACAAAAGCAGCCCTTCAAAGAAGACTGGAACCATATAAAGGACTGAAGATAGGAATGACCATACACAAAAGGCTACAGAAAAAAAACAAAGGAAAGTATAATTACAGAAACACACACAAAAAAGATGAAGAATGCAAACAGAAATTAGAATGACAGTAAGCAGTACACATCTTTCAAGAAAAACTTTAAATATCAATGGCCTAAACTCACCAGTCGATAGACACAGACCAGTTGAATGAATTAAGAAAAAATGTATCTTTTTTGTTATCTGTAAGATACTCATCTTCAAGGATAGGCACTAACAGGGTGGAAGAATAGAAAAAATATTCCAAGCAAATGGAAATAAGAATCAAGCAGGCATTATGATTCTAATATTTGCCAAAATATATTTCAAATAAAAATTAATCAGAAGAGATAAATAAAGTATTTTCATACTGAGCAAAGGAACAATTTATCAAGAGGACATTGCATCATGAACATATATGCACCAAATTTTGGTACACCCAGTTTCATAAAAAAAGTACTATAGGATATTAAGACACATATTAACACCAACTTAGCAATAGTAGGTGACTTCAATACCCCACTGTCTCCAATAAACATGTCAACTGGACAAAAAACAGAGAGATATCTGAATAGAATGATACCATACATCAGATGGACCTAACAGCCATCTGCTGAATATTCCACCCAAACACCAAAGAATATACTTTATCCTCTGCAGCATGTGGAAGCCTCCCTAAACTGAGCACATACAGGAACACAATATAGAAACTTTAACAAATGCAAAATATTGAAATTGATCCATGAATTTTATCAGATCACAATGCAATAAAGCTTAAAATCAAGAGCAAAAGAAACTCCAATAAATATACCAACTCATGGAAATTAAATAGAACACTCCTGAATGATGAATGGATCAAAGAAGAAATTAGGAGAGAAATAAAAGTATTCCTGGAACTAAATGAAAATGATAATACAACACAACAAATGCTCTGGGACAAATTAAAAGCAGTTTTAAGAGGAAAGTTTACAATTTTAAGTGCCAACCTTAAAACTTCAGAAAGAGCACAAATAAATGACTTTGCAGTGCAACTAAAGGCTCTGGAAAGGCAAAAACAAATGAAATCCAAACCCAGGAAATAAGAACAAATAGTAAAAATCAGAGCAGAAATTAGTACAATAGAAACAAAGAAAACAATACCAAAAAAATAAAATCAGTGAATCTAAGAGCTGGTTCTTTGAAAAGATAAACAAGGCAGAACGACCCTTAGCCCAGTTTACCAAAAGAAAGAGTAATCCAAATCAACAAAATCAGAGACTAAAGGCAAAACATCACATCAGACACCAAAATGATACAGAACATTAAAAGGGAATATTTTCAAACTCAAAATGGAAGAATTTCTAAATTCATGGAAACTGCCAAGGTTAAAACAGGAGGAAACCAATAGCTTAAACAGACCCCTAACATATAAGAAAATTGAGGTAATAATACATAGCCTCCTGACCAAAAAAACAAAACAAAACAAAAAACAAAAAAAAAACCCGTCTAGATGAATTTGCAGCAGAAATCTACCAGATCGTAAATTAAGATCTACAACCTATACTACATAAATTATTCAAAAAAAAAATAGAAACAGAGGGAGACCTCCCAAACACCTTCTATAATGCCAGCATTATTCTAATACTCCAAATAGGCAAAGATTCAGGAAACTATTGGCCCATATCCCTAATGAACATAGATGCCAAAGGACTCACCATACTGTAAAGATACCGATACATCCAGGTTTGGTACTCTCTCTTCACAATTGCTAAGAAATGGAAACAAAATATATATTTCTCAATTGATGAATGGTTAATGAAAATGTGGTACATCTAATCAACAGTGCTCTTCTCAGCAGTAAGATGAAATTATGAAATTTGGAGGTAAGTAGATGGATCTAGACAGTGTTATACTAAGTAAAGTAACATAAATGCAGAAAAGCAAGCAGCATGTTCTCCCTCATTTGCGGACTATAGAACCAATCCATTACTTATGAGTATATAAATTCCGATGTAATACCAGGAGCCAGGTAAAGGGAAAGGATACATGGAGGTAAAAGACAAGAAACAACCTGACAGCAATGTAGTAGGGAACAGATATTACCTAAGGGAGGTGGGAAAAATGGAAGTAATCAGCAGGGAGGAGAGGAGGGTGAGACATGCAAGGGACCATGGTGTGGGTGAGGGAGGGAAGTCAGGAAAGGAAAGATGGTGGGAGTTAGGAGGTATTGGGGGAAGGGTGGGATAATGGGGGCTAAGGAGGGAGGGAGGAGCGAAACCAAACGCAAGGAAAAAAGAGTAGAGATGAGTGAATCTCAGGGGCCTTGGAAACCTAGAGGGGAAAATGATGCCCTAGAAACCCTATGAGAAATGCATGTAGAGTTTCTGAACATTAATGCATATGTATACCTAGAAGCTGCTTGGTAAGGAATGCAGTGCCAGATAGAAGAGACCTCCCTTAGAGTGACAAACACACCATACAGGACTCATCAAAGAAGCTTCTTTTTGCAACAGATGAAGGGCACTGCAGAGTTGCACATCTGGTAAGTCACAGAGAACATTTGCCTTGGAGATGCCTAGTCCTAAGTGACACATCTGCAGTTGAATTTCTACAACTAAGGTTCATAGAACACAGCAGAATAAGGGGCAGAGAGAGGGCTAATGCACCACTCAACTCTCAAAAGTGAGGCTTCCATGTATACCAGAGTGTCATGCACACAGAGGTCACAACTGGCCAAGTTTTAGAGAATAAGAGACTGTAGAGCGTAGGAAGGAGCCTTACCCACTCTTGGCTCAGGGACCATTACAGAAGAGGAGGGGGAAAGAGTAGAAGAACTAGGTCTGGTTCATGAACACAGGGAGGTGGAGGCCTTCAGGCCACTGGAGACTTGCTCATGTGAACCTGTTGCAGTGGTGGCTTCGCGCATGGGACCCATGTTAGCTCAATTAAATAAGGGCCCAAATGGGAAGTGAGAAATAGGTGGCAGGCCAGCACTAGATACAGAACTATTTGAGACCAATTGCTGCTGGGCGAGGGAGAGTATGACTTACATACGACCACTGGATGGGCTGACTAGACTCCAGTGGACTCATTTACACAGAAGGACAATAGGGTTTAGTGGGGGGATAGGGGGAGGCATGGATGGGGGGTGTTGGGATTTGAGCGGGAAATGTAGTATGAAATTTAAAAATACAAAACAAACAAACAAATAAACAAACAAAAACCAAAATACAAATCACACACAGGCACACATCAAAAGATCAATCACCATGATCAAGTAAGCTACGTTCTAAAGATGCAAGGATGGTTCAATATACTTAAGGACAAAAATGATCTGATCATCTCAATAGATGCTCAAAAGGCTTTTGACAACAATCTAACAAATATTCATAATAAAAGCACTGGAGGAAATTGGACTAGACAGACTATACCTCAACATAATTAAGGGTATATATAATAAACTCACAAACAACATTCTAAATGGAGAAAAAACTTGAAACATTCCCATTAAAATCAGGAACAGGAAAAGGCTGTCCACTATCCCTACTCTATCTAGAGCAACAAAAGAGGAGAAGAAAATTAAAGGAGTGCTGGTACTAATTGGAAAAGTAATCAAATTATCCTTATTTGCAGATGATATGATGTTATTCATAAGAGATCCCAAAAGTTCCACCAGAAAATGATCCATAGTTTCAGCAACCTGTTAGGTTACAAAATCAACTTATACAAACCAGTAGTCTTTCCATATACAAATAACATGCAATTAGGGAAAGAATTCATGGGAACATTTTCATTCACAATAGTCTCAAAAGTTATCTAGGGATAAACCTAACCAAAGACATAAAAAAATCTATTTAATGAAAACTTTATATCTTTGAACAAAGAGATTGAGTAAGACACAGGAGATGGAAAGGCAAGTGTATCATAGACCACTGATCAAAGAAACCTCTTTCTGCAACAGATGGAGACTATTTCAGAGTTCCACAACTGGTCACACACAGAGAATATATATCTGAGAGATGTCCAGTCCTGAGTGATACATCAACAGTAAAGCCTTTGTATCTAAGGTTTATAGAACATAGTGGAACTGGGGGTGGAGAGAATACATGAGAGAATGCATGCCTCAACTCTCACTAGTGAAGGTTCCTTTACAACAGAGTGTGATGCACACAGAACACAGAACTGGCCAAGTTTAAGAGAATAAGAGTGTACATTCCAGGATAGGATTCCTATATTAAACCTCACCCACTCAAGGTTCAAAGACCATTTTGGAAGAGGGGTCAGAAAGATAATCAAAGTCAGAAGTCAGG